>NC_136976.1:7692500-7697500 GCF_032717465.1 Coenobita brevimanus | reverse complement strand
TGTCCCTCAGCCTAATACTTTTGTCATGCATAATCATATATTCCTCAAAGACACAATTTTGGTTTTACTACTTGATGCAGTTCTTGCCCCTCACTGCCTGCCTATCGTTAACCCCTTCAGCTTGGGTACGTTGTTTCTGTTATTCTTGCTGACTCCAGACGACTTTGTGAAGCTTGGACACAGTTTTCAAACGGGAAGGATTATAATAAACCTTTTTTTTTTATTTCTGTTAACACGAGGTGTCTTTCCTTAAGCTGAATATACAGTAAACGTCTGAAGGTACTGGGGGAAAAAAATAAAATAAAAAAGCCCTTAATGAAGAGGAAACTGTAACTGTAAGTGGGAATCAGTTACATTATGGCACTGATGAATATGCTTCAGAATTTAATGTTCATATTATACTAAACACTGTCTTTGCTATTCACACTAAGATTATTTTCTGTTTATCAGTGTATTTCGAATTACATCCAGATATTACTGAGAAAAGACGGTGATAGGTGAGGGAGTTTATTATCCACTCACGATGTAGCGCTGCCTACTTTTTCCTTCAAGTCAATCATTCTTTTTCTGCGTCTGTCCTAGTCTCATCCTATTTCTCCCATCCTTTCCATCACTATATACTGGTCTTCTTTCCACTTCAGTTGGCACTACAGTGAGTGACACGCCAAATGATTTCCAATACCTCAAGAAACCATTTACAACGCTGAATGGCAGCCAGATACCCAAATAACTGGGAGACGTGGAATCGTTAACTAGGTGGAGACGCATATGTGGCGTCCACCCAGGAACCAACCCTCTACATTAGTCCCCGTGCCTCGTTACGGCAAGAAGCTGTCAGCAGAATAGGAACATTGGTTCACTGGAAGGGACGGCCCTGCAGGGGCAGTCGCTTGCCTGCAGTTGATGGGTCTGCTCGATCAGAGAGACTAGGGCAGCATAACAACAGAAGCAGAAAAATTATCTATTAAGCTCATTCTAAATCCGGTCTGTGGTAACCTTTTGCTCTGAGTTTTCATAAATAAACCCGCTCATGACTGTGATAATTTTAGTATTTTATTTCAGCAAAAGTCAGACGGTTTTATTCTGCTAAGAGTCAGTCGCAGGAGTCAGAGTGTTAAGAACTTGAACCCTGTATAAAACGCACGAGTTGTAGGAAAAGTAAAGGTGTTCTAGTGATTCAAACGAGGGATGGAGGGGAGGGAAGAAATTCAAAGAGAATAAAAATAAAAAGGGACAATACAAACAGTGAGGTTCCATCCCCTTAAAAAATTGGACAGAGAGGTGGAGGAGAGCAGGGAAGGGTTCGGCTGTCCTCTGATGCTGCTGGTGTTTTAAAGCTCACCTCGTCAAGCGCTCATACTCGTGGCTAATAAGAAAGCTCTGATAGGCCTATTTAACAAGGGTATTGTAGCCAGCGTATATGACTGAAAAAGTTAGTGTCGCCTATGTTCATCGGCTCAGGAGTCTTGCTATTCATCGTCCACCTTAAATCGTCTGAAACTTTCGTCCGTTTGAAGCTTCTTTCTTGTCGATCGAAGTTAGAGAATACACTAGCTCTACATCCTTTCCATAGCACTTCTTAGTGCTGGACACTTTTTTTTCTAGTGTTCTTGTTATATCTCAGCATTTACAGTAGGATGAGGAGATGGCAATTCCTGGCCATGTGAAAAAGAGAGTATAACGCCCTTTCCTTGGCGATGTATTATGTATAATATGTTCATTTTACTCTAACTTGGCCTAAACTACCGCCTCTCCATCTTGAATGTCAAATTATAATGATAAATTAGCACAAGAATGTGGTCTTAGTCACGAGGAAATGATGCAGAACCGTATTTTTTTTTTTTTTTTTCAGCCGCTGAGTTACATGAAGTAAGGTGCAAACGGACGAAAATCTATCCAAGACAGAGAAAAAAATAGTACAGACAAAATCATTCACTTGTACGATACCTGTGTCTTTCTGATTTAGCAAGCAAATTTCATAACGAAAGTCTTGATCTTAGGAGGCATTAAAAACACAGCTTCCTTTGCGATATGTTTTCCACACTAGATCCAACTATTCCCTTGCATATTGTCTATGTTTCTAACATCGATATACATTACATAACTACACAGAAAAGCATATTACCGAGCCATAAGAAGAACGAAAAGGGTAAGGAAGAGGTGCAAGGAACGCTCCATTGTGCTGGTTTCAGCCTTTCAACCCGATGACTTAAATTTTCAGCTTAATTTTCTACTGATTCATCCTACGGTACACTACTCATAATGGAGGGATTACTGAAGGATGTCTATATGATGATGATCCGATTTCTGTATGTTTGTTTGCTCGTTACCGTAACACAGCAAATACGGCGAAACGGAGCGCTATTTTTGTTAGAGCAAGGTACCGGTCACATACTCTAACTTGAAGAATAAAACAATTTCCCGTCCAACCGGGCCATCAGTTCCCGAGTTATGACTCATTTCTGGCCTTTTCCTTGAAATTTAGGACTTGCTTTTAGTGGAGAGGATGGATTTGTCCTTTGGCCGTCACTGCAATTGCCAGCGTGACAGAAGAGGGAAGAGTAACGTGTTTGTTGTATTATCACTCTCTCGCCTCTCCCTCCTCCCTCCTTATGCTCCTTAAATTGTATATTATAATGACACAGTGTAAATTAGTATAATAGCAAACACTACTATCCTCTCTCTCTCTCTCTCTCTCTCTCTCTCTCTCTCTCTCTCTCTCTCTCTCTCTCCTCAACCGGTGTCCCAGCAGAATAAAAATAAGGGAAAACTCCTCGCTCTATCTCGCTCATGGCGTGAACAATTGAAATTTCGGTTACCTTTCGACTCAAAATACGAACTGAACTGACACTGAGCGAAGGCCGCCGAAGGCGGCTTTTAACCAAGTAGCAAAGAATGATCAAAAGTCCCTTGAAAGCCGACTGAGGGTAGCAGTAACAGAATGTAAAGTACGCCGTGTGAATGAAATGACAAACCAAGACAGGGAAAATCAGGAAAAGTGTCGAGAGAAATCAATGGCAATATATTGGAATTATCAAAGAAGATGTACGCAATGTCCGTTTTATATTGTGAGTGTTCGGGCGCTGCAGAGGCGGACATCGATGTATTAGAGTTTTGAGTGCACTTTGACTGGAAGAGCGAAGGATCAGGTGTGTGTGTGTGTGTGTGTGTGTGTGTGTGTGTGTGTGTGTGTGTGTGTGTGTGTGTGTGTGTGTGTGTGTGTGTGACAGAGAGAGAGAGAGAGAGAGAGAGAGAGAGAGAGAGAGTTTTAGAAGACTAAGGAGGGGATCGAGCAGTAGAGAATGTGTGTGTGTGTGTGTGTGTGTGTGTGTGTGTGTGTGTGTGTGTGTGTGTGTGTGTGTGTGTGTGTGTGTGTGTGTGTGTGTGTGTGTGTGTGTGTGTGTGTGTGTGTGTGTGTGTGTGAGATTCCAAAATATCTTGAAAAGGGAATAATTGGGTGATCTGGAAACGTAAATGTAAAATCCGAAAAAAAAAATGTGTGCAAAACAGTGTAGTATAGGAAAGGAAAGCATTCACGAAAATCAATAAATGCATAAATAAACCAAAGTACCACACAGAAAGGGACCCATGATATCCGATGTTTCCATTACAGCTCGTGACACCCAGAGAAGAATAATCAGTTCTTCCGGAAACTGTAATAAGAAAAAACAAACTTACTATAGATGAGAAAGAAAATGTCACAAGCAAACGATACACTGCCTCATGACGAAAACGAGCAAGTAACAAGGTACACGATCATCAGAGAGTCACACTTATATGGTTTTGTGCACCAGTACTTTCTTGGTAAAGTGTACATGATATAGTGAACGAAAGGAGGGTCAGGAGAGCTGGACTGTACAGTTCAAAGAGTGCTTAAGGATGAAAATAATGTAAAGATGAGATTGAAGAGGAAGAGGGTATTGAGTGAACTTGTTGGAGGGGAAAGAAGGAGTCTATTTAGGTGGGAGAAGAGACGATACGAATATAAATGAAGCGGTTGACGAGGAAAGGAGCCATTTAGATCGAGGAGGGGAAGGTGGATTATTTTTGATGAAGAAGCAAGCAGTGAATAGGATGGAGAAAAAGGAGGGAGGAGAGAGCATGACATCTAGTAAGTAAAAGGAAAAACTGATACAAAAATGAGGTGGCTAATAAGGAAAGGACACACACACACACACACACACACACACACACACACACACACACACACAGGTCGGGACAGTTTATGCTGGATGAAGCAGTACAGTGTGCAGGAAAAGACAGACACTGAAGTACGGGGAAAATGAGACGAATGCATAATGGGAAAATGACGTAATCAGGTTGAAAATGGAAAAGTAGATTATGTGCCATGAAGTAGTAGGCAAAAAAAAAAATGGAAAAAGGGGGGAAAAAGAATCAGAAAGTGGATACAGAATGGTAGGAGATAAGATAAGCGTGAGCTTGACGATGAAAGGATGCACTTAGGTGAGAGGAGGGTAGGTTATCTGGGTGAAAGAGTAAGCAATGTGTAAGATGGAAAAAGAATGAAGGAGGGAATGGGGGAAAGCAGGTATAACATGGAGGAGAAAAGATGAATGAGAACTTGATATAGAAAGGACTCATTCAGGAGAGGAAGGGTGAACTAGGCTGTGTGTGATGAAGATGAGAGCAATGTGTACAGGGACGCTGAAGGGCTGAAGTGTTTGTCAGAGTTAGAGAGGCAAGCCGACTGCTGACTCGGGAGATGAAGGTTGTCTGATGGAGTGAACAAGGGCTTTGAGGGCGAGGCAGGTTAGGGACAGCGAGAGAGATGGGGAGAGACAAAGGAATGGAGAATGAGGAAGATAAAGTGAAGAGGAATGAGAGGACAAGAGATCAAGGGAGGGAAGGGATGCAAAAATATGAGAGGAGAGGGACTGACAGAGGAGTGGGAGGATGAAGAGGGGCGAAATATAGGAAGAGAAATTTGGAAAGACTGGCAAATGAGAAGTCGCGATGGAAGAAAACAAGAAATGAGAGAA
>NC_136976.1:7626031-7692400 GCF_032717465.1 Coenobita brevimanus | reverse complement strand
CAGAACGAAAGTTCTCAAGTTGAATAAAGTCGTATATAAATACTAACAAGAAATTAAATTATGTGTCACCGGCTGGATAGGTATAATGGTGGGAACTTGAGAGCGATGATAAAACATGAACATCTGGGCAGTATACACAAATCTTTTCTGCTAACGTTGACAGATAATGGTAAAAATATATACACAAATGCTTAACTGGCAACTGTTAATAGACGAGCAGCGTTTTGTTATGTACAGTTAAACAAAGATAAGTCAGGATGAGCTCAGCATATAATATGGCCTTGTGGCTGAATAACTGCAAGAAAATTATTGACATCATTATTATTATTATTATCATTAATTTCTAATTCCAATGTAACGATAAACCTTCATAAAAGTGGAATCTATGCACCTGGGAAGTAAGTACTTATCAAGCAAGGACAGGTATGTGTGAAGACACCACAAACGAGCTGTGAGACGTAAATAAACCCATGGTACAAGAAATCAGAATTACAAAAACCATTTAGGGAGAACAGGGGCAAGATAATTGGGAATTTTCTGTTTTGTGCTAAAAGTATAGAACAAAATTGGCAAACTTTGACCAAATTCTGGACAAGAAGAGCAAATACGATAAAGGAGCTACACGACTGAACCAGACATTGTTAAGAAGGCGCTGGTGTAAAGACAATGCCTGTGACAATGATGTGATAACAATTACGACCTGATCCATACTCTCACAGACCCACTTCGGTGATGCTGCCTTCACCAGCTACAGTATATGACCCCGTACCACTATACCGCACTGAAACCTTACTTAACCTAACCACTTCCAACCCATCCTACTAAAAACCTAACCCAGTCTAACCCGTCCTATCTTATACTAACCTATTCTAACCTAATCAAATCCAGTCCAACCTAACCTAACCAAACCAAACCAAACCTAACCTAACCTAATCCAATATAACTTAACCTAATCAGTCGTCACCCTACAAAATCATCTCGCATCTACTTCATAATCTGGATCCAAGGGTTTAATTTTTGTTCGTTGCATTTACGCTATCGTTCATTCCAATGTGCCCTATGAAATCTCCCTAAATTAGAGAGGGGGGAGGGGGGGTTCTTCCGTATTGCATTTCCGTCACCGATGCGCCTTTATGGTGATGTTATTTTCGTCTCATATGTCCCTAACGTAATTCATTCAGACTAACGTAAAATGGTTGGTTCAATCAGCGCATCTAATGTATCAGTTATAGTACAACTGGTAGTAGGCGAGGTAGTGCCAAAATCATCACAGTCACACAGCTGCATTCTCCCAGTGGCTAAGTAACGCATTGTTATTGCCACTTTCAGCTCGGGTATCAAAGGCATATTCCTTTCGGTTCAATATTTTAATCTACTTTGTAATACTAGCACGATCCAGTTGGTATTGCTTTATTAGTTCTTGGTCACTGTATTCATTAACTGTCTTTTCTTTCTCAATAAACACACTGTCGCTGCTGTTGTTGGTGGTGTTGGTTCGCCAGGACAGCAACTAGGAAACGTCTGTTAGGAGAAAACAAGAGCTCCCGTGTTCTGCTAGCTTAGCAGAACTGTTAAGGCCCTTAAAAAGTTTTGTGTACGTACTGCCAGTGCTTAGTAACTATTTTTCAGTATTAACAAGCATTTGTCTGCAGTTAAAAGTTTTGTGTATAAGGGTCCAGGGCCTCAGCTATTGTGGAGGAAATGGGGCTGTCAACAGAATATATATAATGGATGATAAAAATTTAAGAGGAGATAAATTTGACGTGGAAAATGACAATAAGAGAAAGGGCTGAGTTTGCGAAATATTTTACTTGATGCAGTGAAATGATGTGGATGTTAACATCGCCAAGCAGAAAACATTCATTTACTTTTCATTTTTGCAATCCACATATTCATTTAGCTCTGTAGAGACGAATTACAGGCATTAGAAATAGCCCTAATTAATCTCCACAGTACTAGAGTTCTTTCCTAAGCTGAAAAATAATCCACAGATACCAAGAAAAAATAAACTGTATTGTACACCAACAAAGTGAAGGAAGTCTTTGCTATCTCCAGATAATTTTAATCAGCTTTCAAGAGACTTTTCGAACGAGAGGGGTTAGGAAGAGTTTTCATTAACCTCTAAACTACCTCAGAATCTTCCAAAGGTAAATAAAAATTGTCCGGTGATCGCAAGAAAAACTAAAAACTACGTCATCGTAGTGGAGTGAATAAGTTCTGAAGCTTGAAAAAAGGTGAGTCCTAACAGTGAGAAACAAAAGGGCTGCCATGTATAACTCTTCACTTCCACTTCCCCCCAGGCAATATCTCTTGTGTTGTGGGAAGGGCTCAGTCAGTATTACCAGAATCTACCTTGCATCATTTATTCACTTCCTACTGCCACTGCCACAACCACTCCCACACTAGTCCACTGAGCGGTTCCTCCAGCACACAAGATATTGTCACGTCTGTTTCTAGGGAAGCGCTATTACGGCCACCATGTGTATCTGACTCTACGCATTCCTTTTTCGAGGCTCAGTAGTCGTTCTACACGCAACAAATGGCACACACACCTTCACATGTCACGAAATAGGCACGAATTCCCACGCTTCATACTTAATAAACGCTGTGGCTCTCTCATTCAGAGCTGGTGGGAGTAATTGTTGGGTGTTGTAATGGCATGTCAGTGGGTGCTGTGGACGATCTATTAATACTGTTACTATGACAAAGCCTTTTTCCCCTAGAACCAGCATAAGAACGAGGGGCCAGGCCATTTGAATCCAGATACTGAAGACAAGAATGACCAATCGCTACTCCCTAAGTTGCATTATGTGAGCAGTAAGCATCAACCATCCCTTGAAGTTAGGCCCTATATGGGCCACGTGTTGATTTGACTGAATTCATCAGATTTGAACTGGACCCATCCTCAGTCTAGGATCGACCTCGCTTTCAAATGCGGACAGAAAGGCAGAGATTATACGTTATCCTCCTTAACTTGGGTTTTTTTGTCCTTTCGTAGCTTCTTTCCCGCAGTTCAGTGCGAGAGTAAGACAACACTTTGGCACATTATTCTAGTGATAATATTTTGTTAGTGTTCAGCGTTTAAAATGAGGATGTTAATTCCAAGTCTACTTAAAGTGGACAGAGTATAACAGCAGCATAAACTGTGGTCGAAGGTGATCGAAGATAGTGAAGCATAAGCTGTGGTATTGTGGTAAGCCTGCGAGAGATAAAATAAGGAAACGGTCCTGATGGTGGTGGCAGTGGTGTCTGAGACACTGTAAGACATATCTCGCTAAAGCACAATAAAATCGTCTTGAGATACCGATAATAACTAATAAAATCCGTAATCTGACTCTGGGATGAAAATGAAGGCTGTATTAAATGCATCCAGTGTGAAAAGTCTCTCCAGTGCTGAATCTCACTTAATTCAAGAGGTTAGTGGGAAAACTCGCTGAATGAAATCTTCAGGAGATATATATACCAGTGATACACATTTCATTCAGATATAATGAAAGGGTCACTGAAAGCTATAATTATCTAACCCCTCCAGTTCAAGAAGTCTGGAGATTGCAAGAATAAACCAATAAAACATTCATCTGATTCAGAACGCTAATAGTACCACGGAAAAAGTAACCGTCAGTTCGATAACACTCCTAAGAAGTGTAGGGGCCCGAGGCTAGGCTACCGTACTCCAGCTCACTTAAGTGGAGATAGCCATTCTACTTGCTGGATGGAATTACATGGTCGAAAACTCTCCAGTCACCTCTTGGAGATCAAGCCTATATAAAGCTGTTACCCCCACTAGGTCGTTTTAACCACAGGACGACCAAGGGGATGCTGAAGGAAAGGCACTGATAAGACTGTGAGAGATTGCGGTTGTTACACGAGCAGTCAAGAAACTAAAACGGGCTTTACGTCAGGACAAGGCGCGCGAGCGAGCGTACGTGTGTGTGTGTGTGTGTGTGTGTGTGTGTGTGTGTGTGTGTGTGTGTGTGTGTGTGTGTGTGTGTGTGTGTGTGTGTGTGTGTGTGTGTGTGTGTGTGTGTGTGTGTGAACATACTGGAGGAGTTTTGATTTTTCTACCAGAGCTGGTTGACGGGTTGAGAATCGGCCAAGAGGCTGACCTAGTGTTTTTTAAAACATTAGGTCAAATGTCGAGGCCATATGGCAAGGTCAACTTAAATCTGTCATATTTAGATCAACGTTGAGGAAGTTTTCAGGATCAGGCAAGGATAAAGGAATTCGTGTTTGATATGTCGAAAGTTATGGTCACAAGGAAATGTCAAATATCAAGGTTACGGAGCAAGGTCAACTCTGTTTTGAACTGGTTTGGACCAAGCCTGGTGCAGAGGTTAAGGGTGAGGCATAAATGAATAATTTCAGTCTGAGTGCAATCAGTCGAAGGTCAAGGTCACAGGGCAAAGTTTTATGTGCGGGCCTTGAACCAACTGATGGGTGCGGCTACTGCACTTGGAGTACTCTTTGTTGCTGTTATTGTTATTGTTGTTGCTGTTATTGTTGTTGTTGTTGTGGCCTCAGGATCATCTGGACGCGAAACCAGCGGTCTGCAGGTTGAAACTGCCCCACGTCCACCTTTCGGGGGATAGGAAGGGAGATTATATTACTAGGCAGTGGAACCCCCTGGTTTTATTGATGCCAGCAATTGAAGGTGTCCGTCTTCAGCCTCTTGTGAAAAGTGCAATAATGGTGGTGCTCTGTAAGGATTAATCTCTCCAGAGCTAAGCAAAATCATGGGCAAGTAGCAAGAATAAACCAATAATGGTTGGTGGAACTCCAGTGTTCTCTTCCAATTATAACACAGAAGATCTTATTTGGCTGGATCAGTCACTGGAGACTAAGAATGTTAATACTGTCACAAATAAGCTTCTCAAGGATGGAACAACTCTAGTGTTGTATTTCAGCTAACTCAAAACGATTTTATTAAGTTGAGAGTGGATCACAGGAGCCTGAGAGTTAGTAGTGGTAAGAGGAAAGTCGACGATAGGCTTGTGTAAGGTAAAATAGAGGTGCTGCGTAAGACCAACAGAAAGATAGAGAAAATTTGGGAAGAAATCTAAAAAGGTGAAAGGAATGCGAGAAGATAAAGGGGAGAAATGTATTGGACAGGCCATAAACTTGTGAGGGGAGATAATGGCGGATAATATAGGAAAGAAGGTACGTGTGGGCGCCGACAGAAAAGAGAGTTAAAAAGAGAAGAAGAAAGAGAGAAAGAGAAGACAGCGACCAAAATGTGTTAATAGTCCAATAATATGGTCTCAACTACTTGAAAAACGTTTTGTCAGAGTAAAGCCGCATACAGTACTACATAGAACGCAATAACTGGAGAATGTGGTGGTATGTGGTTGAGTGCAGGACTGCTGTTCGACAGGACGGGAGATCCCCGACTGTGATCTTTATGGTACAAAGAAAGACTTACCACTTCCCGCGGGTAATGTATTTTGTATTTTATTCTTACTACTTCCAGACGCTTTTATTCAGCTTAGGACAGACGAGTCTAATACACTTCAGACAGTCACCTGGTAGGGAAGGTGCCACTGTCAACGAACATTATACTAAACATCGATACTTCGAGAAATTTTTTGCATCTTAATTCACCTGATGATGGTGAAAATAATAAATGGATGCTCTTGCAGTGAAGCAGTTTACAATTTTAAGGAGATGAGGTGTTACTATTATTATTATTATTATTATTATTATTATTATTATGGGAGCTTTGTTGAGCTTAAGAGTAGATTTTCAACCTAGAGGAATAACATACAGGCTCCATTATCTTCACTGTATGACATCTCTCGTAAGCTCAAAACATTTGCCCAGTAGTACGGAAAACAAATTTATACAACCATACCTAAGCTTTTAAGGTTAAGTGAAAGAGATAATTGTGGTTGGTTTTACTCGTGCATGTGTCATTGATCTGACGCCTCAGTAAATTGTATATACAGTATACATAAACCATTCAATCAAAAATTCACACAGTGAGAGTGGCCTTGTGGAGCGCATGCAGAGTGGGAAACTAACAGAGTATATGCGAACGTAGTGGAAGGACAGAGGGGAAGAGGGAGACAAGGATGGGGTGGGGGAGACAGAAGAGGAGAGGAAGACCGAGGATGAAGTGGAAAGACACAGAGGGAGAGAATAACCGTGGATGAAATGAAAGGACGGGAGGACAGAGAAGGAGAGACACTAGGGATGAAGTGGGAAGGTGGGCAGTGAAGGAAAGGGAGACCGAGGAAGAGGTGGAAGGATACAATGGATAGGTATCTGAATACGAGTGGTGTGGGATGGGGAGAGACCAGCCTGGTGGCGAAAGACAGGGCGACGTAGAGAGACTGTTCATGGCCATCCCCTCTTGGACTGAGGCATCTAGCTATATAAAGACAGACAGACAGACAGAAAGACACATAGACAGACAGACAGATAGATAGATAGACAGACTGATAGATACATACATACACAGACTGACTGATTGACTGCCTGACTGATAGATACGTGTACACCGAAGAATCGATGTACCCATTTATGTTGCACTCCTTCATTAGTGATTTATTCCGCACTTTTCATTAGCCTTTTGTTTTCCACACTTTATTTACAGTTTATGTTGTGCCCCTTCTCTGGTGACTTATTATTCACGTTACATCATAATACTTTCTTATTTTTTTTTATTATTTAAACAGAAAAATACTGTAACTAGCATGCAAGAGAATTAGTGATCTGCCATATCCGAAAGTAAACTAATAAATAAAAGAGCCTCCTTAACAATGGAGCACACAAACCTATGATCAAGAAACATCCAGGGACGGTTTAATGACACTCTGAGGGTAATCCAAGGGTTATGGTGGCCTAATGGGTAAACGGGAAAAGAAAGGAGGAACACCTGCTACAAGGAGGCAGAAAAGGATGTGTCGATATAGCGAAAGACTGCCATAGAGAACAAAGAAAATACCTAAGGAGTAGGTAGAGAGGAAAATGCGCAAATGAAGCAAGGGAATGTCACACGGGACAGACAGGAACAGCTACGGAGAAAGTTGAAAGTGGTGTAAAGATTAATCAAGAGAATGGACTAAGATGGCAGCTGCCGCAAGGAAACAAATGGAGATGTGCAAATGAGGCAAGAGATTCAGGGGGCAAAGAGGTATTGTTGTAGAGGGAGTGGAAAGGGATATGCAAATGAAGCAAGAGAATGTTCAATCATCTGTCCATCCAACCATCGTTCAATCCTTCATTGCCTACCCATGAAAGTAGACCCCCCTTCTTGATTGCTTAGACCCGACACATGAGGCGAAAATGACCAGCCACCAGTCTCTGGGTGATATTATGTGAGAGCTATACTTCCTCGGATGTGAATCCTTGAAGACCATATAATGTTGGAGCATTTTAAACCACCAGAACACCAGGCGTAAGCTGAATATCTTGTTACCATCCTCGTAGCAATTTTTTTTAATGGGAATGGGCTACAAAGAACCGTTGGTTTATCATAAGTCTAAAAGTCACTTAAAGGTTGCTCGACATTATGCGAATTGAAGGTGGATGTCCCCAGCTACCAGTAAAGATAGAGCATGCATCTGTCCACTCATAGTTTAAGCTCCCGAAATTGTTGGCTCTATCTCACAGGCCAAATAGTCGACACAAGTATGCACTTCATAATTAACAAGGGATATTGGAATGAAGTCTCGAATTCAGAGATGTGAGGGGGAAAAGAGTGTAACAGGGATGCTGAGTAATTTAATCAGGAATAGAATCGGAAGGTTCGAGGTGAAAAGAGCAAATTAGGGATCCTGCGTAATGTAATCTTGAAGCGAATTACCGCTCCTGACCGCAACATTATTGTGGTCTCGCAGAACGCCAAAGTTTGGAATAGGGTGCAACTTTCAAACTAACAACTTCATCACACCAAACGCTCTCTGTGCTCCGAAATTCGCTCTGTGACCTGAATTCCGCAAAACTGATCTAAAGTTAACATAGTCCTCGCCTGGCAGACAGCATAACTGACACGGCGTATTACCCAGCTCCAGAGGGTTTTAAGCTTGAGAGATTCCCTGACTTGGTGGTGGGCGGGAGATGAGGACGTACAAATTACGCGTGTGGCCAAAACAGACGAGGTTTATGGAACACGATGTTTATCAAGGTCACGGATTGTGTGAAGTGTTGTGTGGTAGCACTGACGTGCTTACCAACTAACTATCTATCTATCTATCTATCTATATATATATCCACGTTTCCCTGAAGCAGTTTCAGCAAGTGATCTAACATGAGAGGTCCGGCTGAGGGTATTGTTAAGTAAAACGCCGAGAATTTCAGTACTTTTAGAGATAGGAATATTAAGAGCACTGAAGGTAATATCTATTTGTAAACTGTATATATTTGGTTTTACTAGCATTTACTGAGACAATGTTATTTTGTCCGTCTCTCTCTCTCTCTCTCTCTCTCTCTCACACACACACACACACACACACAGCTTACGACGGACACTAATTTAGCCTGTAGAAACTGATCGCAGCCAAATGGTTAGCTGGACACCGACTAGGAAAAAAACAAACCCCCTCAAGGCCGGAACAATTCTAGCATTTAATCTCAGCTAACACCAGACGATTTTATTCAGTTTATGGCATACGATTTTAAGATAAGTGGGTCATAGGAGCCTAAAAGTT
The DNA here is from genome assembly GCF_032717465.1 of Coenobita brevimanus. Taxonomy (NCBI): domain Eukaryota; kingdom Metazoa; phylum Arthropoda; class Malacostraca; order Decapoda; family Coenobitidae; genus Coenobita; species Coenobita brevimanus. The sequence goes on along the minus strand of NC_136976.1, from coordinate 7,683,752 downwards.
AACAGACTGACTTTAAAAAATTCTCTGGGGTTTCCGTAATACTGCCAATTGAACTACAACACCAAGACGTCTTTATTCAATTTATTCTCGTTACTCGCACTTTTTTTTGCCGAGATAATTTTCGGACTGGCGAGGTTAGGTAACAGCCTCCTTGATCAATCCCATCAGTACTGGGGGTCTTTCCTAAAATTAGCATTTCGTTTCTACAACATATCTTTTCTGACATTAAAAGAATCGTCTGGAATGAACAGGAACAAAATATAAAAATAAGCCATCGTAGTGGAGAGGCTGAACTCAGGAAGGATCTCCCGCATTTCAGGTTGATTCCCAGCCCGTAAATTAAATATACATTATTTTTCCATTATTAACAAAGCAATTCTACATCAAGCATTTATTTAATCCTCGTTATGTATTATTCCCTGCACATTTTTTTTTTTTCGTTATAAAGGATGGTCCGTAACACTCCACTTGAAACTCCCCTCATGCTATTTGGTGTGTTGAGGGGATGGGCTAAGTCTGCTGGTGTGGGCATGGGAGTGGCAGTGGGAGGAGTAGGATAATAAGAAAATGATGCACAAACGCTGAAGGAACCGTCCCTGCTACACATGAGAAATCGTCCGGTGAGGTGGAAGAGGAGAGTTGTATATGGCCCACCCCTTTATTACCAAGGCACCAGGTAGTTTAGTGGTTTGGAAGCCCCGATCGGAGTGACGGATTTCCATGGGTTCGATCCCCACGAAACGACAGGAGGCTTTTCGATCATGCCACTAGGGGAAGTAGGCTGGTCATTTGACCTTAACAATATTGAACTTCGGTAGCCAAGTCTCGGGGCCCTACTTGGTTGCATGAAATTCGACAAGCCTTAATGTGATGGTGGGAACGAGTCTCCTCGATTACTAGCCAAATCAGTACGAATACTGACCGTCAACTGTGCTAAAAGGTGTTAGGATCATCGTAAAGTTAGGACGAACGCACTAAGGCACCAGAGGCGAATTAATTTTTTGTGTATTACTTTTATCGTTATTGCACCGGTGTAGTTTGGAATTAATGTATATAGTCGGCATCAAAAGTCCTGTCGCCTCTCCTGCTTTTCTCTCCTTGGACTGTGGAAATCTGTTTAGTGAATCCGCGACACTCGACAAGATGACTTCATATGACCACAGATCACTGTCATCAGCACCATTTGCATCGGGTTCACCACAAGGAGGGGCGATAGAACTTTTGATGCCTCATGTTGGGGAAGGGATTTTCTGTTAATTAGAACATCCTCCAACACCCCACACCTTCCACCGTCCACAACCATATCTTGCTCCTCATGTTATTCCGTATAATACGAGTAAAAAATGTCAAACTTAATAACATAATCTATCAAAAACATAAATTTGAAGATAAATTACCCCAATGCGAGGTGACGTGAACTTCCTCAGGAGCCTCGGGAGCTGCTGTAAGAGGGGGAAGAGGACAAGTGGCAGGAATGAATCAGGAGGTAGGAAATCCTCATCCCAATGATCCCAGCGAGGACCTGCAGCAGCGGGTGAGGGAGTCGGAGTAGGTGCCCACCTTGGAGAGCCACCTGTCGGACATGGACCAGCACCTCCATCACCAACACCTTCATCACCAACACCTCCATTTCCAGGACTCACACCTGCAGGTCTTACAGGAGACGGTTACAGGTCACGAATCCCGATGCAATGCCCTCGAGTCCTCGGTGCAGTCAAGAAAGTCACTGCCGCGCCCATGAGGCCTTGGTGGAGAGTTCAGAAAGTCACCGCCACGCCCATGAGGAAGCAGTGAAGAGTCAAGAAAGTCACTGCTGCGTCCATGAGGCCGCAGTGGAAAGTAGTAACTGCCGCGCCCATGAGGTCGCAGTAGAGAGTCTTGAAAGTCACTGCCGCGCCCATGAGGCCGCAGTGGAGAGTCAAGAAAGTCACTGCCGCGCCCATAAGGCCGCAGTGGAGAGTAAAAAAAAACTCACTGCCGCGCCCATGAGGCCGCAGTGGAGAGTAAAAAAAGTCACTGCCGCGCCCTTGAGGTCGAGGTAGAGTCGTTACTGCCGCGACCTCAAGGCCGCGGCGGAGAGACAGAAATGTCAATATCGTGCCCTCGAGGCCACAATAAAGAGTCAGCAGAATCACTGCTGTGCCCTCAAGGCCGCGGTTTTGAGTCAGGAAAGTCGCTGTCCTACCCTCGACACCAAGGTTGCGCCCTCATGGCCCCAGTTATAAATTAGGAAAGTCGCTGCCACGCTGTTGGGGCCGTGGTGGAGAGTCAGGAAAGACAGTGCCACACCCTCATGGCTGCGGTTAAAAATCAGGAAAGACACTGCCGCACTCTCATGGCAGCAGTTAAAAATCAAGAAAGTCACTGCTGCACCCTCGTGGAGGCAGTTAAAAATCATGAAAGTCACTCGTGGATGCAGTAAAAAATCAGGAAAGTCACTGCTACACCATCGTCGCTGCGATAAAAAAATAAGGAAAGTCAATGCCGCACCCTCGTAGCCGCGGTTTAAAATCAGGAAAGTCACTGCCGCACCCTCGTGGCTGTGGATAGAAATCAGAAAAGTCACTACCGGGCCCTCGTGGCCGCGGTTTAAAATCAGGAAAGTCACTGCCGCACCCTCGTGGCTGTGGATAGAAATCAGAAAAGTCACTACCGGGCCCTCGTGGCCGTGGTTTAAAATCAGGAAAGTCACTGCCGCACCCTCGTGGCCGCGGTTAAAAATAATGAAAGTCACTGCCGCACGCTCATGGTCGAGGTTAAAAATTAGGAAAATCAATTGTGTGCCCTCGTGGACGCGGGTAAATATCAGGAAAGTCACTGCGCGTCCTCGTGGCCGCAGTTAAAAATATCGAAAGACACCACTGCACCCTCGTGGCCGCAGTTAAAAATATCGAAAGACACTACTGCACCCTCGTGGCCGCAGTTAAAAATATCGAAAGACACTACTGCACCCTCGTGGCCGCAGTTAAAAATATCGAAAGACACTACTGCACCCTCGTGGCCGCAGTTAAAAATGACGAAAGACACTACTGCACCCTCGTGGCCGCAGTTAAAAATTACCAAAGACACTACTGCACCCTCGTGGCCGCAGTTAAAAATTACCAAAGACACTACTGCACCCTCGTGGCCGCAGTTAAAAATTACCAAAGACACTACTGCACCCTCGTGGCCGCAGTTAAAAATGACGAAAGACACTACTGCACCCTCGTGGCCGCAGTTAAAATCGGTAAAGTCACTACCGTACCCATGAGGCCACGGTTAAAAATAAGGAAAGTTAATGTCATGCCCTCGTGGCTACAGTTAAAAATATGGAAAGTCACTGTGCGCCCTCATGGCCATGGTTAAAAATCAAGAAAATCACTGCCGCGCCCTCGTGGTCGCGGTTAAAAACCTGGAAAGTTACTGCCGGTCCCTCGAGGCTGCAATGGACTCAGGGAAGTCACTGCTGGGCCCTCAAGGCAGTGGTTAAAAATCAGGAAAGTCATGGCCACCCCCTCGTGGCTGCGGTTAAAAATCAGAAAAGTTACTGCCGTGTCCTTGATGCAGCGGTAAAAAAATCATGAAAGACACTGCCAAGCCCTCTAGGCAGTGGTAAAATATCAGGAAAGTCACTGCCACGCCGTCGACGCAATGGTTAAAAATAAGGAAAGTCACTGCTGCGTGCTCGATTCTTCGGTTAAAATTCATTAATGTCACTGCAGCGCCTTTGAGGCCCTGGTGGAGCCAGGAAACTCGTAGCGAGCCCTTGATGCCACGTTGGAAAGCCGGTAAAGTCTCTGCCACAACCTTGAGGACGCGCTGGAGACTGAGGAAGTTCAATGCCTCCCTTTGGGCAGGAAGCGCGCGGGCCGATATATACGTACTCGTATATACAGTATATGCTGTGCGTGTGTGTGTGTGTGTGTGTGTGTGTGTGTGTATATATATATATATATATATATATATATATATATATGGGAACAATCGAGGCTAACAACAGTCCGTCAATCAACTGCAGCTATGTCGACGACATTTTCGTTAGAGTAAAGGACATCCATGAATTTTAGATCCTCAGACAGCGGCTCATTGACGCCTCTGGCCTAACTTTCACATTCGAAGAGTCTACGCAAGGCCGCCTTCAATTCCTCAATGTCCTTGTGACCGCCAGCAACTCTGGATTCACAACTGCAGTGTACGTAAAATCACCCAATAAATGACTCTCTGAACGGCAAAAGTGATTGCCCTCAGCGATATTTACGTTTCACCATCAGTTCCTACGTCCGCAGTACCCTCATCCACTGTTCCTCATGGAGCAGTGTTCATTCAGAGTTGGAAAGACTTAAGCAAGTTCTCGTCAACAATGGCTATCGGAATAGCAACATGGAAAAAGCAGTGAGGAATGCAGTTAGCAAATGGTATTCAAGATACACCTCTCTTTCTTTCAATAACATCAAAATCACTTTGTACTACCGAAATTACATGTCTACAGAGTTTGAAACTGACGAGAGAATAATGAAAAACATCATTCATAAAAATGTCAAAGGCACAGATCTTAACAAAGGCATTGTGCTGATCACATAATACAATAATATATATATATATATATATATATATATATATATATATATATATATATATATATAATCATCCAGACCTACATTGCCCCATGAGGAGCGAAGGAGCCCGGGGCTAGGCAGTTGGTCCCGACATTTAAGATGAGAGTGACCAGCCTCACTCATCCCTAAGTGGCATTACGTGAGCAATACACCCCAACCACCCCTTGGATGTAAACCTTCATCGGCTCAATCCGATTGGAACGCAATAATTACCCACTAAACCACAGGCGCCAAAATCTGGTTATATGGTTACCACCCAGAGTAGTAAATGGTTTCCTGGTGTACAGGAAACCATTTGGCTTGTCACTCAGTGTAGAGTCACCCACAGGCAGAAGGAAGAGGAAAGAATGAAGGAAACAATGACAGAAAAGGGAGTGTAAAGTCACCCGTAGGCAGAAGGACGAGGAAAGAAAGATGGAAAGGAAGACAGAAGAGGATGGAAGGAAAGAAGAATGGAGGAGAGGAAAGGGCAGACACCAGACACCATCACTACAATGAGTGAGTGGATGGTGAGCGCCCCCACCTACGACAATAGATAGATAGATAGATAGATAGATATATGCACACACAGTGTACTTATATCTATCTATCTATATCTATATCTATCTATCTATATATATATATGCACACACAGTATACTTATATCTATCTATCTATCTACATATATGCACATACAGTATACTTATATCTATATCTATCTGTCTATCTATCTATTATCTCTCTCTCTCTCTCTCTAAAACCAACAGGTGTGTGTGTGTGTGTGTGTGTGTGTGTACAGGATCTCCTTATCACCGTATCCTCCCTAACCATCAAAAAAGAAAAAAAAAAAAAAAATGAACTGGTGCCACGGCATAGCAAACCCGTCCCCAGCAGTCACTTCATTGCTGACGTATAAAACACAACAGTATATCTACACTCATTTTTTTTTATTGAGGCGAAGATGCACCTGACAGGTTGGTGATGACTGGACGAATGCACCATGTCCGAATAACATTTACCAACCCAAATTTACCGTTCAAATATATGTTGTCAATTAATAACGCTAACGAGTAAAGAGTATGAAATAACATTGCATTCAGCCAATCATCACCAACCTGTCCAGTGCATCTTCGCCTTAAAAAAAAAAAAAAAAAAAAAAAAACTATAGTCAAAGATGTCACATATCAATCTCGGAGTAAATCGGGTGAAAATTGACGATTTTATGCCCATCTGAAATTTTAGGACAGACACACCTGACATTGACCCCTGCCACAGCCAATTGGCGGGTGACCCCCCTGATGTAATGAGGCATGTTATAGGATGCAGATTTGAAAGATTCATCCTTAGGTTTTGGTTTCATGTCCATATGACGAATCTGAAAGGAGTTTATGGCAAAAAAACGATTTTTTTTTTTTTTTTTTAAATACATTTTTGGGTCCTACAGCTTGGGCCATCGCCCAATTTGGCTCCAAATTTAATCAACTGATCGGAGGGTCATAGCCCATCATTCTTGTAATTCTAGTCAAAATCGCACCAGCAGTTTTCGCGTAAAGTTAACAGATAGACAGTCAGGCTGGCAGACAAACAAACAAACAGAGAAGCAAGTGAAAACAATTCCCGTCCACGAACCCCTCCGGGGCGGGGACGGGTAATAAATTACTCGCCCCATACTGCCCATAACATTGTCGCATTCCATACCCGAGTACTAAACTTTAACTCCAAAGCAAATATAACACTTCTCTCACTCCTTTGTCTGTTGATCCCATTTGTTGATTATTTGACTTCTAGATAAAAAATTACCTTTCTTCCACTGAGGCGAGGAGGTGAGAAGAGAGGAGCGGAGCGGAGAGAAGAAAGCTGAGAAGAGGAAATGAAAGATGAGGAAAGGACAGGGGAGAGAGAGAGAGAGAGAGAGAATAAATATTCGGATATAAAGAGTAATACTAAATAATATAATAAGAGTAGGCGAAGAGAATAAAAGAGGCGAGGTAGCGAGGACAGGGCCGTTTGCATGTAAAGTAGTGTTGGAGGCTTCTCCAACCTGGATTTATGGGAGGCAAACATCGCCTTTACCAAAACTACGATCTCTTGCCTGAAGGGTGAGTTGTTCACCTAGCCTTCTTAATGTGGGTGATAGTGGAAACTTCGCTGGCCATTTTTTTTTTTTTTTTAAGTATTGATATCATTATCGCCCGTGCCAATTTTTAAAAGGTCGACACAGTTTGTATCTGTAAATTAAAGAGTAAAAATATAGGCAAATATGCATTACAAATTGCAACAAAGTGTCATATGACCTTAATACTGCTCGCAGGGCCATATTCTACAGAGCCTAGGAGGCTTTATTTTGCATGTTACACCTTAGTATAATTTCCTGTGTTAATTATATGTTTGTTCCACATCAATGTATTGAAGTCACTGAGGAAGAGGAAGAGATCCAACGAAGCCTCATATGCCTCTTAAAATATGGCACCATGGATAATAGTCTCACCGGCATGGAAAGCATCGTATCACCTTTTTCCGTGCAATTTAATATGTACATTAAGCTAAATAAAATAAAATAAATAAATACAGAGAGAGAGAGAGAGAGAGAGAGAGAGTTTGTCTGCCTGTCTGCGCTCAAAGCAAATCAAGGGGGAGGCATATAGAACTCTTTTAACAGCTCTGACAGGTGTAACTTCTTACGACGAATTTAAACGTTTTAAACGTGTACATTACATGAGCTAAAGTGGCTTCTCTTCGGGCCAATATTATAATTAATCAGAAATACTCAAGTCAACATGGTGGAAAGATAGTAGCCAATTGCCGTAGAATCTTTTACTTCTATAACCATATTATTAGCTACAGTGGGTTGGATGGGTAGACGGATTGGTGGGATGGGTGGGCAGGGTTGGTGGGCGGGTGGGTAGTGGGAAAATAGGTCTATGGTTGGAATAGGTCCATGGAGAATATAACCCCGGGGAAATGGGCCCAAGGATAAAATGGGAACCTGAGGGCCTTCTCTGACAAGGAGAGGCCATCCAGGGTCCCAGGTAATGCATGGTCAGAGGGTTTTACCCAGGGAAAGCCGGATACCCTTTCTAGTGTCATCTAAAATACAGCGCTAATACAGGACCGTATTCTTAGTGCATTTTAAGATCTTATAGTACCTCTTCTTGGCTACTTCTTTTACTACTGACATATACAAGAGAAATCTATAGTGCAATAAGCTTAATATACCGCTGAGGGAGAGGTGCTTCGTGGTCTGGCTCCTTTGTGGCCTGGTACTGACTAGATCTAGATTAAAGACGATCATGGATCAATTGATCAGGTTAATAAATTGAAATGAAGTATTCCATACCATCGCTTTGGCCTCCTCACGAAAACATATTGTGTTCTTCAGAACACAAACTTTTTCTCTTATACTCCTTTAACTCCTAACGATTTCCGTCCTTTAAAGAAAAAGAAAAAGTTGTATGGTGATTTCCACAATAAAATAGCTAAATGCGTGTTAGCAACAAATAGTTAAGGGGGTTTTACTTACCCTCTAGACGCCGATATTTCCTTCAGCTGAGCAAAATCGTCTGACATCAGCCACAACAATATACCATACCCATCACGGACAATCGTAGTGAAAGAGATACTTCATTTGGAGTCTTACCGTATATATTTTTTGTGTGTCCAACTCTGGGTATAAACATTTAGTTCCTTAAGGCTCAGCAGTCCTATGCGCAACACAAGGCGCCACACACCGTCACAAGTCACCGTTTATTCCCTGATACTCAACGCTCCTATCGAATTTATCTATGAGTTTTCCAATACAGGATTCCTGTGATGGTATTAGTAAGGGTGTTTTTACTACATATCAGTTAGCTGTGTGAAAGATCAGCTATCACTTTCATGACAAGACAACTTTTGTGCTCTATCCAGACAACACCAGAAATGTATTAAGTTGGGATTGAGTCACAGAAGTCGTAAAGGGTTAATATTGCCACCACTCACCCGTTCATGGTCGGGACAACTCTAGTATTCTATTCAGCTAATGTCAGGCGATTTCTTCGACTGATAATGAGTCATACAAGCTTGTGAGATCATATCCTTAATGAACTTATAAATCTCAAACTGTTCCCTGACCCCAGCCTGGAATCGATCTCCCTTCCCGTCTCCTCCGCCTCTCAGCTGTACACTGCACCCATTGACCACCACCACCTTTCTAGTCGTTTATATTTTGGTACTTTTGATACTGAAACTTTCCCTGAGATTTTTACTATAATGCTTCACGTGGACAAATCAACCCCTGTGATATGATGATGCTGGGGAGGACACCTTCACATGCTGACACCAATATAATTAGGCGGTTTCATTGCCTAGGTATACAAACGTCCCTCCTTTCCGTCAATATCTACTGTGAGGACGACGATGAGCTGAAAGGGGCAACTTCAGCATGAAGTCTACTGTATTCACGTCTTAGAAGAACCTGGGACCACTACCACCTTCACCACCAACACCAATACCACCACCACCACTACAACTATCACCACCGCCACCAACGACAACAACACAAAGGCCAATTCATAATATAATTCTCGCTACCACCAAACAATGAGTCGGGGAAGGAGACACTTCTCATGTCGAAGGGGTTGATGATAATATTCAACATCTTTACGCCCAAACCGAATAAAAGTAGCTGGTGATAAAGTTAACACAAGTCGCCATCGGTAAGTTGTAGTCACATTCCACAGTGATGACCCTCTCCATCAACGCCTTCGGTACGAGGACTAAATTATTATATTGTTACTACAGGAAGACGAGGTTATTACTCTTAGGGTGTAGCCTTTCATTAGAGGACCTAAAAATGACCAATAACAGTCTCAGTATGATGATGGAACGTGTATATATATATATATATATATATATATATATATATATATATATATATATATATATATATATATATATATATATATATATATATATATATATATATATATTAAGGACCAATCAGTTTTGTTCATATTACGGAGCCCTCTCGTACTTAAAATTTATGGCACGAAAAGATTCTCTCTCTCTCTCTCTCTCTCTCTCTCTCTCTCTCTCTCTCTCTCTCTCTCTCTCTCTCACACACACACACACACACACACATACACACTTTTTTCCTTTCAACACAGTCAGCCAATACAAACACCGGTGTGTGTGTGTGTGTGTGTGTGTGTGTGTGTGTGTGTGTGTGTGTGTGTGTGTGTGTGTGAGAGAGAGAGAGAGAGAGAGAGAGGATGCGCCGGGGGGAGGGGGGGGATGCAGGAGCAGCACCATCATCAATTGGAGTGCGACCTCCTTTCTGAAGTTCACGATATAATCCTGATAATTACGTTCACATGTGGTAGTGTATAAACAGATTAATGCTTACGACTCATACACTTTCATCCACTAATGACTACATCTTTAATATTCTCGTGAACCAGCCCTTTCACCAGGATGATGTCGAATTATAATTCATACTTAACTAGCATCAAGCAGTTTTAATATAAACTCAGCACCTAATACTTCCCGTGTCCTTGGCATCTTATTCTCATGGACAAGCACTATTCCCAGGATGATGTCGTATATATTTTATTCCATCAAGCTTCAGACAAATTCAGTGCACCACCCAATGGCCGCCTCGGTTTTCTTGGTTTGAATTCTTCCAGGCTGACCCTTTTAACGTGTTTTTTTTTTTTTTTTTTTTTTTTTTAGTAGGTACCTCCAGGAGAGTTTATTAAGGCGATGATTAGCTTTTTTATTTCACAATGCGTTGACGAACTTTTATATTTCATTCTTGCTACTTCCAGACGATTGTGCTCAACTTTGGCGAGATTTTTCTAACCTCAGAGAGGAGGCACAACCCAGCATACTATTATATTTTTGTGTAAGACGTTCATAATCCTTCATACCTAAGAGTAGAGAAATATACCTGACCACAACTCTAACACCTGACGATTTTTATTAAGTTACGAAAGACCTCTGAAAGTGAAGGAGGCAAAGAAGGCTATATCGGAACCATCCTTTTCGAAGCATCTTGCAAACAGTAAAATAAATAAATAAATAAAATAAATAATCTGGAGGTACAGAAGAAAAAAGTTAACCTTCAAATACCTCACTGAACTGTACAGGCTGATATGAAGTGTATTCTGAATTTGAAGAATCTCCACATATATTTTGAACTCAACATGTCCAATCTCCACATATTTGTACAGCACATACTTGACTTACATATACTTAAATTCAATATATGATATAAAATTTCAGGAACCCTAAATATCAGTTCGACAGCACGCGGTCTGATGAATGTTATGGAGGAAGTGTAAGAATGTCAACATTAATCAGATACGAGTGCATATATGTCAAAGGGTCACACCAGCTGTACACAGGAGAAATGTCAAATGTCAAGAAAGACAAAGACACCTGACTAAAAGAGGCTGTTCGATATCCGCTAAGGTGTGTGTGTGTGTGTGTGTGTGTGTGTGTGTGTGTGTGTGTGAGAGAGAGAGAGAGAGAGAGATGAACCAACGTGTGTGTGTGTGTGTGTGTGTGTGTGTGTGTGTGTGTCAGAGGGAGAGAGAGAGAGAGAGAGAGAGAGATTAACCGACGTGTGTGTATGTGTGTGTGTGTGTGTGTGTGTGTGTGTGTGTGTGTGTGTGTTTAAGTGTGTCTGTGTGTGATATGTATCCTCGTGCGTGCACGCGTGCTTGTGTGTAAGTAAATAATTTTAGCAATAACAAGAGCTTCATGGCCCTTTCGGGCAGTTCAGCATTTGTCTAGATTGGAGTCGTCTCTGAACCACGCTTCGCGGGAGTAAACGCTTGCCCAAATGGGAGCTGTTTCTGAACAGCGACCACAACTACAACCACAGCTACCATCACCACCACTACAACTACTGCCATCACCATTATCATCAAAACTACCACCACCACCACCACCATCATCACAGCTACCATCACCACCACTACCATCAGCACAGCTACCACCATCATCATCATCACAGCTACCACCACCACCACCACGACAACCACCACAGCTACGACCACCATCACCATCACAGCTACCACCACCACAGCTACTAACATTTTCTACTGAATAAAATCGTCTGTTCGTAGCATCAGTGGAGTAAGAGACATCAGATTGTAGATGTACAACACCCTCTCTCTCTCTCTCTCTCTCTCTCTCTCTCTTCAAAGTCGCATGAAACTCCATGGACAATGTGTCGCTGCTTCTTCCACATGCGCGTGTTGTAACACCAATGGCTACAATAATTAGGGTCCAAAATTACCCTTCGGAAAATTTCAGTCGACATAAAATTGAATTTGATCCATCTGTCCTGTCAAGTTTCATCAAATCTTTTTTTCCAGTTTTAGCAGTGCTCCATACACACATACACACACACACACACACACACACACACACACACACACACACACACACCTAGGTCTATGGTACATTAGGTATTACTTCTTTTATTTTTGCAATGCAGTCAGTAGTTGAATATACACAAGTCCTTAATCTAGTACCCTAACCTAAGGGGGTCAACAGGCTGAACCTGGCTGCTCTTCAAGAGCGCCAACACACTACCAGGCTTAATGAGGCGTAGGCACAAGGAAACAGACCGTCTATTCTTTACCGCGCAGTTTCGAACCCTTGCGGGCCTTCCATCACATCATGCACTGCACTATACCTAACAGGGAAGAGCTCACCTCCCTACTACAGCAGCGCGTGTCCAAGGGCCGGTTAGAACTAGTATCTGATATCAGGGCTCTTGTTTGGCGAGCCACAGCTCGCAATTGCGAGCATTTTTTTTTTTCCTTTCGGAAAGCAAATTTTATATGTAAGTCGCCTTTTGGCGGGGAGAAAATACACCCACTTCAAAACCCAGTAAACAACGAAATAAGTAAACCTCACTTAAATGAACAAAAATGCACGTTGTGATCGATTATTAACTCTTTCCTTGTCGCCACTGTGAATGTTTAAAACCTCATTATATGATTCTAATCATCACAATGTGTAAATAAATATATATATTTATAGCTCGTGTGTGTGTGTGTGTGTGTGTGTGTGTGTGTGTGTGTGTGTGTGTGTGTGTGTGTGTGTGTGTGTGTGTGTGTGTGTGTGTGTGTGTGTGTGTGTGTCCCTCAGCCTAATACTTTTGTCATGCATAATCATATATTCCTCCAAGACACAATTTTGGTTTTACTACTTGATGCAGTTCTTGCCCCTCACTGCCTGCCTATCGTTAACCCCTTCAGCTTGGGAACGTTGTTTCTGTTATTCTTGCTGACTCCAGACGACTTTGTGAAGCTTGGACACAGTTTTCGAACGGGAAGGATTATAATAAACCTTTTTTTTATTTCTGTTAACACGAGGTGTCTTTCCTTAAGCTGAATATACAGTAAACGTCTGAAGGTACTGGGAAAAAAATAAAATAAAAAAGCCCTTAATGAAGAGGAAACTGTAACTGTAAGTGGGAATCAGTTACATTTTGGCACTGATGAATATGCTTCAGAATTTAATGTTCATATTATACTAAACACTGTCTTTGCTATTCACACTAAGATTATTTTCTGTTTATCAGTGTATTTCGAATTACATCCAGATATTACTGAGAAAAGACGGTGATAGGTGGGGGAGTTTATTATCCACTCACCATGTAGCGCTGCCTACTTTTTGCTTCAAGTCAATCATTCTTTTTCTGCGTCTGTCCTAGTCTCATCCTATTTCTCCCATCCTTTCCATCACTATTTACTGGTCTTCTTTCCACTTCAGTTGGCACTACAGTGAGTGACACGCCAAATGATTTCCAATACCTCAAGAAACCATTTACAACGCTGAATGGCAGCCAGATACCCAAACAACTGGGAGACGTGGAATCGTTAACTAGGTGGAGACCCATATGTGGCGTCCACCCAGGAACCAAACCTCTGCATTAGTCCCCGTGCCTCGTTACGGCAAGAAGTTGTCAGCAGAATAGGAACATTGGTTCACTGGAAGGGACGGCCCTGCAGGGGCAGTCGCTTGCCTGCAGTTGATGGGTCTGCTCGATCAGAGAGACTAGGGCAGCATAACAACAGAAGCAGAAAAATTATCTATTAAGCTCATTCTAAATCCGGTCTGTGGTAACCTTTTGCTCTGAGTTTTCATAAATAAACCCACTCATGACTGTGACAATTTTAGTATTTTATTCCAGCAAAAGTCAGACGGTTTTATTCAGCTAAGAGTCAGTCGCAGGAGTCGAGAGTGTTAAGAACTTGAACCCTGTATAAAACGCACGAGTTGTAGGAAAAGTAAAGGTGTTCTAGTGATTCAAACGAGGGGTGGAGGGGAGGGAAGAAATTCAAAGAGAATAAAAATAAAAAGGGACAACACAAACAGTGAGGTTCCATCCCCTTAAAAAATTGGACAGAGAGGAGGAGGAGAGCAGGGAAGGGTTCGGCTGTCCTCTGATGCTGCTGGTGTTTTAAAGCTCACCTCGTCACGCGCTCATACTCGTGGCTAATAAGAATGCTCTGATAGGCCTATTTAACAAGGGTATTGTAGCCAGCGTATATGACAGAAAAAGTTAGTGTCGCCTATTTTCATCGGCTCAGGAGTCTTGCTATTCATCGTCCACCTTAAACCGTCTGAAACTTTCGTCCGTTTGAAGCTTCTTTCTTGTCGATCGAAGTTAGAGAATACTTTAGCTCTACATCCTTTCCATAGCACTTCTTAGTGCTGGACACTTTTTTTTTCTAGAGTTAATATCTTGTTATATCTCAGCATTTACAGTAGGATGAGAACATGGCAATTCCTGGCCATGTGAAAAAGAGAGTATAACGCCCTTTCCTTGGCGATGTATTATGTATAATATGTTCATTTTACTCTAACTTGGCCTAAACTACCGCCTCTCCATCTTGAATGTCAAATTATAATGATAAATTAGCACAAGAATGTGGTCTTAGTCACGAAAGGTATGTAATATGGAAATGATGCAGAACCGTATTATGTTTTTTTTCTGCCGCTGAGTTACGTGAAGTAAGATGCAAAAGGACGAAAATCTATCCAAGATAGAGAAAAAAATAGTACAGACAAAATCATTCACTTGTATGATACCTGTGTCTTTCTGATTTAGCAAGCAAATTTCATAACGAAAGTCTTGATCTTAGGAGGCATTAAAAACACAGCTTCCTTTGCGATATGTTTTCTACACTAGATCCAACTATTCCCTTGCATATTGTCTATGTTTCTAACATCGATATACATTACATAACTACACAGAAAAGCATATTACCGAGCCAAAACAAGAACGAAAAGGGTAAGGAAGAGGTGCAAGGAACGCTCCATTGTGTTGGTTTCAGCCTTTCAAACCAATGACTTACATTTTCAGCTTAATTTTCTATTGATTCATCCTACGGTACACTACTCATAATGGAGGGATTACTGAAGGATGTCTATATGATGATGATCCGATTTCTGTATGTTTGTTTGCTCGTTACCGTAACACAGCAACCGGAGCGCTATTTTTGTTAGAGCAATGTACCGGTCACATACTTTAACTTGAAGAATAAAACAATTTCCAGTGCAACCGGGCCATCAGTTCCCGAGTTATGACTCATTTCTGGCCTTTTCCTTGAAATTTAGGACTTGCTTTTAGTAGAGAGGATGGATTTGTCCTTTGGCCGTCATTGCAATTGCCAGCGTGACAGAAGAAGGAAGAGTAATGTGTTTGTTGTGTTATCACTCTCTCGCCTCTCCCTCCTCCCTCCTTATGCTCCTTAAATTGTATATTATAATGACACAGTGTATATTAGTATAATAGCAAACACTGCTATCCTCTCTCTCTCTCTCTCTCCTCAACCGGTGTCCCAGCAGAATAAAAATAAGGGAAAACTCCTTGCTCCATCTCGCTCATGGCGTGAACAATTGAAATTTCGGTTACCTTTCGACTCAAAATACGAACTGAACTGACACTGAGCGGAGGCCGCCGAAGGCGGCTTTTAACCAAGTAGCAAAGAATGATCAAAAGTCTCTTGAAAGCTGACTGAGGGTAGCAGTACAGAATGTAGAGTACGCCGTGTGAATGAAATGACAAACCAAGACAGGGAAAATCAGGAAAAGTGCCGTGAGAAATCAATGGCAATATATTGGAATTATCAAAGAAGAGGTAAGCAATGTCCGTTTTATATTGTGAGTGTTCGGGCGCTGCAGAGACGGACTTCGAAATATTAGAGTTTTGAGTGCACTTTGACTGGAACAGCGAAGGATCGTGTGTGTGTGTGTGTGTGTGTGTGTGTGTGTGTGTGTGTGTGTGTGTGTGTGTGTGTGTGTGTGTGTGTGTGTGTGTGAGAGAGAGAGATAGAGATAGAGAGAGAGAGAGAGAGAGAGTTTTAGAAGACTAAGGAGGGGATCGAGCAGTAGAGAATGTGTGTGTGTGTGTGTGTGTGTGTGTGTGTGTGTGTGTGTGTGTGTGTGTGTGTGTGTGTGTGTGTGTGATTCCAAAATATCTTGAAAAGGGAATAATTGGGTGAGCTGGAAACGTAAATGTAAAATCCGAAAACAAAATGTGTGCAAAACAGTGTAGTATAGGAAAGGAAAGCATTCACGGAAATAAATAAAAGCATAAATAAACCAAAGTAGCACACAGAAAGGGACCCATGATATCCGATGTTTCCATTACAGCTCGTGACACCCAGAGAAGAATAATCAGTTCTTCCGGAAACTGTAATAAGAAAAAACAAACTTACTCTAGATGAGAAAGAAAATGTCACAAGCAAACGATACACTGCCTCATGACGAAAACGAGCAAGTAACAAGGTACACGATCATCAGAGAGTCACACTTATATGGTTTTGTGCACCAGTACTTTCTTGGTAAAGTGTACATGATATAGTGAACGAAAGGAGGGTCAGGAGAGCTGGACTGTAAAGTTCAAAGAGTGCTGAAGGATGAAAATAATGTAAAGATGAGATTGAAGAGGAAGAGGGTATTGAGTGAACTTGTTGGAGGGGAAAGAAGGAGTCTATTTAGGTGGGAGAAGAGACGATAGGAATATAAATGAAGCGGTTGACGAGGAAAGGAGCCATTTAGATCGAGGAGGGGAAGGTGGATTATTTTTGATGAAGAAGCAAGCGGTGAATAGGATGGAGAAAAAGGAGGGAGGAGACAGCATGACATCTAGTAAGTAAATGGAAAAAACTGATACAAAAATGAGGTGGCTAATAAGGAAAGGACAAACACACACACACACACACACACACACACACACACACACACACACACACACACACAGGTCGGGACAGTTTATGCTGGATGAAGCAGTACAGTGTGCACGAAAAGACAGACACTGAAGTACGGGGAAAATGAGACGAATGCATAATGGGAAAATGACGTAATCAGGTTCAAAATGGAAAAGTAGATTAAGTGCCATGAAGTAGGCAAAAAAAAAAAAAAAAAAAAATGGAAAAGGGGGGAAAAAGAATCAGAAAGTGGATACAGAATGGTTGGATAAGATAAGCGTGAGCTTGACGATGAATGAATGCACTTATATGAGAGGAGGGTAGGTTATCTGGGTGAAGGAGTAAGCAATATGTAAAATGGAAAAAGAATGAAGGAGAGAAAAGGGGGAAAACGGGTATAACATAGGAGGAGAAAAGATGAATGAGAACTTGATACAGAAGGACTCATTCAGGAGAGGAAGGGTTAACTAGGCTGTGTGTGATGAAGGTGAGAGCAATGTGTACAGGGACGATGGAGGGTTGAAGTGTTTGTCAGAGTCAGGGAGGCAAGCCGACTGCTGCTCGGGAGATGAAGGTTGTCTGATGGAGTGAACAAGGGCTTTGAGAGCGAGGCAGGTTAGGGAGAGCGAGAGAGGTGGGGAGAGACAAAGGAATGGAGAATGAGGAAGATAAAGTGAAGAGGAATGAGAGGACAAGAGACAGAGGGAGAGAAGGGATGCAAAAACATGAGAGGAGAGGGACTGAGAGAGGAGTGGGAGGATGAAGAGGGGCGAAATATAGGAAGAGAAATTTGGAAAAACTGGAAAATGGGAAGTCGCGATGGAAGAAAGCAAGAAATGAGAGAAAGGAAACAACAGGGGAAGAATGCCAGGGAAGGTGAGGGGGAAGGACGGAGAGGAGAAACAAAGAACGCCAAGCCAGAGGAAAAGAGTGAGGGAGAAATGGATTAGTGAAGGAAGGAAAACAAAGGAAGGCGGATACTAATGAGAGAGAGAGAGAGAGAGAGAGAGAGAGAGAGACGGAGAAACAAAACACTGACAAAAAAATGAGGAAAAAGTGGCAACGCCTAGGGAGTGAGGCGGCGATGTGTGACTTTGCAGAAAAGTAATGGACGTTTCTGCCTGCTAAGCTTACACAAAAGAAGGAGTTGGAGGAAGGAAGGACGGGAATGCAAAGTGAAAAAGAGGATAAGGTGAGGACGTAGAGAGATTAAACGGCAGAATTAGCTGCAGTATGTAGTGCTGCCTACTACTTCCTTTGCCTTTATCAATCTTTTTCTGTGCCTGCCCTCCTCTCTTCCTGTTTCACCCATCTTTCCTGTCACCTCTTATTGCTCTTCTTTCCTTTACAGGTGGCTTTACATTAAGCGACAAGCCAATGGTTTCCTGTAATCCAAGAAATCATTTACAACGTTAGGTGGTACCCATATAACCAAACCATACGTGCTCCCTACGTGTCAACAAGTGGGTTCGTGGAGGGTTAGTGCCCCTCCCTGTAAGACAAATAACTCTAAGTCAAATGGCCACCCCTTACGGGATATGGCGTCTGGCAATAGATAGATAGATAGATGTGAAACCCCGTACAAAAGTAACGCACATTTTGCCTGATAAGGTGAGAAAAAAAAAAAAAAAGCGAGCTAGGGAAAGAAAGGACGGAAATAGAGAGAATGAAAGAAGAGCATTCGGGAGCCGAATGCTAATCGCCCGCCAGAATATGCTGTTGACCAAGTTACAAGCTACTTACAAACCAAATGTGAAGAAATTAGCAAAACTCTATGGAATTCTGTCACCGCGTTTCACAAAAAGCCAATCCATATTAAAACTAGTTGACGTTTCGCAGCCATTTTGGTGACGACCTTGACCCCGAGTGCCCATTTTCGAACCTGACCAAGAATTTAACAATATCTTGATACTCTGAAGGTTCCATGTTGATAGTTCAAGCCGTTCATGATATAATTGTAACAGAAAATCCATGTTAAAACTAGTTGACCTTCGGCATTTTGGTACTGTACTTTGACCCCGAGTGCCGGTCGTTGAACTCGTGCAAGATTTGACCATATCTTAATACCTGATGGTTTCATGTTGATAGCTCAAGCCGTTCATGAAATAAAATAGTAATAGATGGTCCATATTAAAACTAGTTGACCTTTGGCAGCCTTTTTGGTAACCTTGACCTTGACCCCAAGTGCCCATTTTCGAACTGGGCCAAGATTTTGGCTATATCTTGATACTCTGAATATTTCATGTTAAGAGAGCAAGACGTTCATGAGATATAATGGTAACAGATAATCCATTTTCAAACTAGCTGACGTTTGGCAGCCATTTTGGTGACCTTGACGTTGACCCCGAGTTCCCATTTTCGAACTCGGCCAAGACTTTGGCCATATCTTGAAACCCTGAATGTTTCATGTTGATAGTTCAAGCCATTCATGAGATATAATCATAACACACACACACACACACACACACACACACACACACACACACACACACACACATACACACACAGATTCTGGCAAAAACATTATCGCGGGCGATAATAAATGGAGAAAAGGCAGGAGATGCTGCGAAGTGAGAACTAGTGAGCTGTTGATATGTAAGAACCTCTACACAACCGACAGACATTTTTCCCTGCTACTGTATATATAGGGTCGTTGCAAGTGCCACCAACAATTTCAGAAGAGTAACTTATGAGAGCAAGAGGTCCAGTAAAACACACGGACTCGACACATGAGCCAAATCCATGAGGACTCGCTTAATTCAAGCTTAAATATTGATATGCCAGGTAGTCTGGTCACAGCATGTGAAGTTCACGTCTTCGTCAATTAAAAGTGTTGAATATTTTACCTCAAGTTATCAGAGTCCTACAACAAATATCAAAAGATCAAACTACAGAACCAAGAAGGAAAATAACCAACGTCAGTTATCAAACCTGTGAATAATGTATCTGTATATAAAAGGCTAATCTTCTTGTTCCTTCAGTGTACCAGATTTTAACTAAACTTCTCTTTTACATCCTCATTATCAACCATCCGTGGTATGCTAAGGACAACTCTAACGTTTTATCCCAGCTAACGCCAAACGATTATATTCGGCTAGAAGTGATTCCCACGTGATAAATAGGTAATACTTTCACAGAAGGTCAGGGTAACTCCAGTATGCGGTTCCATCCAAATCCAGATTATTTTCATCTGAGAGGGCGTCATAATGGTCTGGGCGTTAACTTCGAACATTACTTAATAAAAGTAATTAAAATTCAGTTAATAAACAAGCAATATTATGAAGTTATGCATATTTCATTCACTGCACTCTGTGGTACGCGAGAGAAAAGTTATTAGGCCATAACAGCATTTGTGGTTCTTACAACGATATAAAGTATATCTTATCTGGCACATACCAGCCAAACAAAAATGATATGATGAAATTAATCGACATTTCTTCAATAACAACAGAAGCATTTACCTCAAAACTAAGTATAGAATGTACAACTTGGAGGTAAAAGTTACCAAGGTATCATCTCTTCAACTTTTCATTTCTTGCTGCTGGCTAATATTCTTCTCGTTCAGGACTATTGTGATGGCATTAGGGGGGACAGAGTTTTATTATGTGTTGGTGGGTCTTGGAGCAGATTATAAGTATGTTTTAGCGAAATTTAAATCGTTAATATCTCCTTTACTCACCTAAGATGAACTCCTGTCGTTTTGGACATTCCCAGTGTTAGAGGAAACACATCCATTAGCACATAACTCTGCACTACTGTCTTATTCTCCATGTTTGTTACTTACAAAGTGATTTCCTTCAGCCACCAGTAATCCATGTAAGAGCATGAGATTCTCCAGTGGGGTAGGCTTCATTAATTAATTATGAACTCCTCCTGCTACTACTAAGCACAGGCATAAAAACTGTGCAGCCATACTTGCAATCATTCTTGAACTTAGGTTGTGCTTAATAGTACCTATTCATTTGCATTCACTCATATACACACCACACAGTTCCCAGTTAATTAGAGTGAATATTGTGGTGAAAGAATACGAAAACAAAATTACACTACTGTACTATGGAGACTTGTGTACCCTAGAAACTGGATAGATTCCTTGACAGATAATATGTCTGAGCTCAGTTTTCCTAGAGAGAGTAACGGCCATGACGATGATGATGATATCGCAGCATTTCATACAACTCTCCTACACACAAACATTGCCACATCTTACGTAATACGCTTGCAAGCAAACTTTTTATTTTAATTCAATAACTCCGGTGCATTAAGTCATCCCTATATATACACTGTCTTTTTATGTTCCTTTTCTTGAAGTCGTCAGTAGTATACAAAAAAAAAAAAAAAAAAAAAAAAAAAAAAAAAAAAAATGCCCATCAAAATATTCCTAACTGTTGCTGTGCCCCACTTTCATGTGGAATGTGAATTAAGTGGACTGCAGACTTTAGCTGCCTTTCCTCTGCATGCTAACGGGCTAATTTTGAAGGCTGGGGAAGTAATTGATAGACGCATGTATATCTAGGCAGTGGAGCCACCCAGTGCCATCAAAGGAAAGGATCCCTCTCTAGCACCAAATTCCTACCTCTAACGCTGATTTACCAGTTTCCCACAATTTATAACTCCAGTTGAATAAAAAGATCGTGATATTTCGAAATTTATTTCCAAACATATAACAATGACTTACTGTCCTGAATGAAGACTAGTACTAATGCCTACAGCTCCAAGATCTCTCTCCAATGATGTAAGCAAGAATGGGACGAAAAAGACGTCTTCAGGCAGAAAAAGATCAATGTAAACTTTCTAAACACTTCATAATATAATCGTCTGTCATTATACACAATCAAGAATAAAAAAAGTTCTTACAATTAAAGGGCTGCTTAAGGTTTTTCTAATCCCTCCAAGTCAAGGCCATCTTTCCGAAGCCAGATATAACTGCCTTGTGTTTACTAAGAATAACTCAAAATACGTTTTCCGGTTAGATAAGGTAACCCACATAACCAGACGACATCTGTTTCAGTTTTCTTTTTGCAACCTCCTGTCGATTTTATTCCGCTGAGAGAGAGAGAGAGAGAGAGAGAGAGAGAGAGAGAGAGAGAGAGAGAGAGAGAGAGAGTTATACACCGGTACAGCCCTTACTTGTGCAATTATTAATAATGGTGGGTAGTGGGGTTGGTCGGTCAGGAAATGGAGACCTGGGAGCCATCAAGTATCTACTTAGTGTGATGAACATGGATGGGAGCTTAGAGGATGAAAATGCGAAAAATGATACATCAGGGATGAATGGTTGGAAATCTAGCTTTTGCAAGGATGGGATGTGAGTAATGGTGTTGAACGACAGTATTGTGATCCTTCAATAATATATGGAAGTGAAGCTTAGGCATAGCTAGAAAGACACAAATCAAAGGCGTGTGAAATGGAAATCGTTTATTTACAGTACAGTAAGATGAGCATGTGGTTACGTGGGAGTCAAATGGACAAATAGCAAAAGTCGGGAGGGTGGTGGTGTTGATCAAGATGTCCTGGAAAGTGGTGTGGAATTATGGAGTACCTTGAAATGGCTTGGCCATGTGGCGGGAATAGAGTGAGAGACTGACAAGGAGAGAGTACGTGAGTATGGTGAATGGAAGGGCGGGGAGTCAGACCAAAGATGAAGTGGATGGACGTGGTGGAAGGGAATAGGAGTGATAATAGTGTGGGTGGAGGGCGGACCGCATTATGGTAATGGACAGAACGACGTGAGGAGATTTACTCTTGCCGTCCTTGAAGCATTAAGACGTCTGACTCCAAGGATATAACTGAAACCTATTCACAAATTTACGTACAGTATCCATCCACCTCCTCTTTTACCTTCCACACCTATTTCTGCTGGCAATATCAAGAACAAAAAATTTAAAAAAGTCCTGGCAATAAGGGAGTTAATGCGAGGACGGTTCGGCGAGGCCACTGACACGACACTTTGCAGGACCTAATCTGGGCCTTTGAGCGCAATTTCATTAAGTAACTCGCTTAACTCATATTTCACCCAGAGGCTAATAGCGCTGCACTTTGCTCTAATTACACTGCTCCAGCGTAGTTCACTCCCGCTATTTCCTCCAACAACAGATTATCAATTTGGAATTCACAGTGTATTCGCCAGTTTCACTCCGATGACATATTGCTAATATTTTCACTGCTGCCACGTCAAGACAACTTTGTTTAGTCTAGAGAAGGATTCACTTACCCGGTCACTACAAGAGGCCTCGTCTCCCACTCCCAGTTGAATCATTCGTCAGGAAGTTGCATGAATAAAATTAACAACACTGCCGCATTGAAAAAAAACTAATTCTCTTACTGTAAATGAGTTTTATTCAACTTAGGTGTGACTTCTCATAGTAATGGAGCTTGAAGCAATCACATCATCATATCATACGAAGTAATTCATTTTTACTTTTTTGCAATAACTATACGATTTTATTCAGCTTACGATAGACTCATCTACGGTAATTAATTTTTTTAGTTTGGTGCCACCAAACGCTTTTGTTTAGACAAGGGAAGACATAC
This sequence comes from Coenobita brevimanus, assembly GCF_032717465.1. Taxonomy (NCBI): domain Eukaryota; kingdom Metazoa; phylum Arthropoda; class Malacostraca; order Decapoda; family Coenobitidae; genus Coenobita; species Coenobita brevimanus. The sequence continues at coordinate 7,660,429 of NC_136976.1, read as the reverse complement.
TACACTATGAGGTTAAAAGCAACCACATCATCACCTAGAGTAAACTGTTTATTTTTCTGCCACCAGGTTAGTTTCTGAAAACATATATCAAATATGACTTACGACAGTGAAGGGATCAGGCACAGCCTTTAACCCTATCAGTACAATGGCGTTTTCCAGTTTATTCCTAGATGCCGTCAGACTTAAGTAATTTTTTCGGTCAATGTTACGGTGACTGTGTGTCGAAATCGTGGACGGGGATTAGGGGCGTGACGTCGCATGCTTTGGCACCTCCCATAGACTAACGTTTTAGTGGGTATGGGATGAAGGAACAGGGAGGGTAGGAAGCATGACGACGGGAGGGTGAGAGAGGCCGAGTGGGGGATGTAGTGTGGGAGGTAGGAGGATGGATCAGAGGGAGGGATGGGATGAGTGAGATAAAGGGTGGGATGGGGTGAGGGATATTGAAAGACTGATGGAGTGAAGGACGAAGGGGAGAAATGGGCTGAGGATACGATAATTGTTGTATCACTTATAATTTAATCCCCGTGCGAGAAACAGGCAAATGTTGCAAATAATTACAAAACAATACCTGTGATAAAGTAATGGTTGTAAATAGTGTCCAGCTTCCCTTTCAGTAAAATGACGCTTATGTAACTCGATTTTTGCTGCTACTAAGTTTATTCCTTTGTGATGGCGACGATGACGGGATAGGTTGAGAAGCGGGGAGAGATGGTAGGCAAGTGGTTAGAGAAGTCGTTTGTTGTCTAAAATGACTACTGATCTTCCACAACACCCACAAACATGTCAGAAAAACACGCCCGCTAAATCCATAACGCCAATGTGGGCGGTGGATATGAGTTTCTCTCTCTCTCTCTCTCTCTCTCTCTCTCTGACTGTAATTCCGTTTCAAAACAGATTCCCTTTGTGGTAGGTGGGTTTCACCTATGGTCGACGACAAGTTAAGGTTGGAAATCGAACTTCGTGAAACTCAGATTATTCGGATCTAGGTTATGTGGCGTTTAGGCAGGTTAATGCATTAAATGGCTTAAAATTCTCTCGTTTGTTTATATTTTGATCATTAAGGGGAAAAATGGGCTGAAAACCCATGTTTTTTTCTTTTTTTTTTTTTTTACGATTATGAGATTTCTGGTTATACTTATGATGGGTTTTTCTCATGGATATCTTATGCGTTTTGACCTTTTTTTAGTTTCAAATTGCTACAAAACGCTAGTTTCTGTGGTGGGACTGGCTGGTCTAAAACTGAGAAACAAGTGATTTGCGACACATTTCAAAGTCAAATTCTTTCTAAACATATTAACTGAAAAATATATATATATCTTCAGTACCCGGTGTAATGGCTTTGCAAACATTTACCTGATATTATTATTGCTGCACCCAGATGATTTTAGTCAATTTATGTAGGGCATGTAGTGCAGGTAGTACAGGAGTATGTTAAGACTAAAATATCTAACTTCTCCAGTTCCCAAAGTCTTTCCTGAGCTTAGTAATATCAGCTGATGGTAGAGGAAGATAAAATAAAAACTACATCATCGGACTGAATAGGTTAATTATATTCATGCTGCCACAAAACAATGTTATGCATTAGTGTAATAGCTACTTATTACAATGACGCTTGATCAGTTCCATTCTTACTGTCACCAGATAATTTTTTTCAATACGTAAGGGGCTGATTAAGGCACAGGTGGCCCTGGCATATTGTTATACATTCATGCCTATCTAGTAATTTCTTAGATTTCTTCTTTTAATTTATTGGCTGTAAATGACTCTCTCTCTCTCTCTCTCTCTCTCTCTCTCTCTCTCTCTCTCTCTCTCCTTCATTCTCCATTCTCTGTATCAGTCGCATTTAATACCTCCCTGTTTCATTCATTTGCACTGCACGCCATTTTTCTCTTCCACCACCGCCATTCTGGTTTATGGTGCAACAAAAACTATCGATATATGCCAGTAACTCATTTCCCGGGCGACAGACGGTATGTGCACATGCACTCGCTGATATATGACATTGTCAGGCAATTACCAGGCACAAGAGGTAAACATTTACTTGGTTGATCATGAAAGTCTTTAATTGCATCTGATCAAATCCTTAACTAAGAGGTCTTTTCTATGCAGCATATGTTCTTCTTGTTGCTGGAGTAATGTGCTGATAAAGAAAGTATTATGTTTAATCATCTACACATTCTCGCTTAAAGGTCGCCTTCGGCGGACTTTCCACTCGATGTCAAAAATGCTGTGTTGCGGTAACGCCAATGCCTGCAAAGAAAGTAATCCGCCTAAAGGTCGCCGAGGCCGCTCAATGTCAAAAAGCCAGAAATCAGTCATAACTCGAGAACCGGTGGCCTGATTGGACTGGAAATTGTTTTATTCTTCATGTTAGAGCATTTTAGCGGTACTTTGCTCTGACAAAAACTGCGCTACAATGCGCCGTTTTTACTATGATACGGTAACAAAAGGACAAATCAACATACATACAGAAACAGGATCATTACAATATTCATAGACACATGCTATCACGTACGTTGGAGTTAATACTTAGCTCATACTGAATAACGTTCATTTGATATAAGATTGTGGGTAGTTCTTCCAGGCTCTACCGTATCGGTTAATGACCTCATTTCAAGACGTCTTTTCAAAGAAAGTCGTCTAATGATGGGCAACACTGCGTAAAAAATGACGCCAGAGTACAAGTCTTTGCTAATTTTTGTAAAATCGACTCCAGAGAGAGAGAGAGAGAGAGAGAGAGAGATGGTATGTATACTGTACACTGCAAAAGCTCACGTATGGGTCATCCACACATATATAGGCATAAACCATGCACACGGGGTAAATAGTTAACTGCCTCAACAAAACAGGCTCGACCCAATGCGGATCAACCACTTCACTGTGACACATTAACTATGCGGAACAAAATCGTTTGGAGATGGCGAGAATACTGTCACTTTTTAAATGACGCAAATATACTGGATCATATACACTTAAACACGAATATGACTTACATATGGAGAAAATACTTGGCTGGTTCACGAAGAGAGGCACTACCTTTATATGGGGAACCTCTTCACTACGTTGTGTTAAAAAATATGGAAAATTCATAAAGCAAAAAATATGTAGCTGTTTTTATCTACTGAACTGATAATGCAATCATCATTATCATCATCATCATCATCATCGAATCGTTGTGTCCTCAGATTACACGGAATGAGGACTCTAGACTCTGCCTGTCTGATTAGTTTTGTAACATTAATCACAGATCCCTCAACTAGGAACTTTCATCAGGCCATGTTTTATACATGAAAACTTGTTTTGTAGTTTCTCCTTCACTTATTTCGCTACCATTGTTACGGAACAGAGAAAGATAATGTACACTTTAAGTGAGAATACGAAGAGTCACTACTGTCCCGTAAAGTTCCAGGTTCAAAACAAAAGAGTTAGGTAAAATTACAAGTTAAAGTTTAATGCACAAACTAACAACAAAACATTCAGAACTCATAAGGATAATGTAATGGCAAATAAACAGGTTAAATATATGGTTAACTGCAATAGCCTCTATTAACACGAAGTTAGCAAGAGTAAATTTATCTAAGTCAGCCCTGATAAAATGAGATACCAGATAATACTCAGTGAATGCCAGATAAATTATTACAGATACAAACTATTATCAAAAATGACTGACATAAAGATCCATACATGAATTACAAAAACTTCACTAAGCCTACAACTTAAACTTATGCTATACAGTACAAGAAAAAATGCAATAACAGTAATACTCAAATTACACACAGCTGCTAGATGGTTGGAGACTTCTTGAGCACTCACAATAATAATATCTGTACAGGGGAGGACAGAGATGTGAACAAAATGAGGAGCAGATCTAAGTGGCCATGATGCAGAGACTGAGCTCATTATATAGGGGCCAGCAGAGCCTGATACAACTTGTAATAAGGACGCGCAAATGAAGCGATGGGGACAAACGGTCGACAATCCCGCACTGAATAACAGAAAGGACGACTTACTCTACTATAACGGTAGAAGGGTGGACTGAGGCAGAACACGCTCGTGATCAAACATGCAGCATACTGTGCGTTAAAATGACACAAAAGATGATGAAATCATAAGTTATGTAACACCATGCACTTTACAAATTAGAATGAATAATAAGGGTTTTTAAAATATGAAGACAAAAAGATTTCTCCTAGCATTAAACTTCCACGGAGACCTGTTTATTTACCGTGATTTCAGTATTTCTTAATAACAAAATTAGGTGCAATATTTTCCCATCGTACCCTTTCACTCCACTGCAGAGGAGTTATGAGGCTGCATGTAACAAAGATAATGGGCAGTGTCATCAACATACCTAAAAGTAAACATAAGGGGTGGAAGGTGTCCTTCTTCCTTCTCGCGTCAGTTTTATCTGTCTATTAAAACATGCAATTGACGTGAATGGACATATTAATACAATACCATCAGGTATAAAACGCTGACGTAACAGATAACACAACAGTGCATCAACAAAAGCTGGATAAACTATGTCAACACTGAATAATAATCAAAGATCATTCAATCACGCTTTGAGAATTACCACCCATCACTCTCCCTGATATAGTGTATATATATTTTTTTATGAAGGTTAACATGGCAGTTAACTCTCTCATTGTCGAATCATCTCTAGTACTGTACTGTAACAAACGCCAGACGATTTTGTCCATCTGCCACTGAGGCACAGGACCCTGAGTATTAATACTGTTCCCATAAATCCTGTTGGGAGACAACAATTAGACTCTGTTCCAATTAATGCCACACGATTTTATCCAGCTGCGAGTGGGTCATTTTGTCCCGCGAAATTTTAAGATTCTTACTGGAAGGGGTCAAGATTGAAGACTAGTAAACAGTATAATAACTTTGATTTTCCTCTTAAAATTTCAGTATTGCTTGAAGCCCACGAACTGCATGCATTATTCAACATTTTTTAACCCTCTCAACGTGACGCCTTTCCTCGCAGTGTATTCCACATAACGTCTGACATTTTTTATTCAGATGAGTACCATAGCATCCTGATGGTGTTACTACTGGTATTACTAATCGTTTCATGGTGGAGACAATTCAAGTATTATATTCCAGCTAACGCCAGACGATTTTATTTAGCTGAGAGTGAGTCAGAGGAACCTGGATGTTCAATAATTTTCTTGGTTTCTAAAAACGAGTGGCAGCCTTGTGAACACGCTCATGCTGACTTTCTCTTGACTTTCTTTGGAACAGCTTTTGCCAGTGCAGCATCTCAGAGTATATCCCCGTCCGGATTACACCCAGGGTTAATTTTGATTAAAGAAAATATATCTAGGGTATATTCTAGGTTGGGACAATTTATACCCCGAGATATATTTTGTCCCTGCCAAAACTATACTTTCAAAGGGCAGATTATATCATTCATATATATATATATATATATATATATATATATATATAATATTTTTGCTAGGATATGCTTTCACAATAATCACAGATTAGTTAATCTAACTTTACAATGCTCTCATAAATACAGATCCACAACATTTATTACAGAATGTGTTCACGAATAGTCTGTGGCTTTGGTAATGTCAAAAGCTAAAATTTGACAACTGCACCACGTTTATTGAAACATTAAAATATTTTGAAACGCTTTCTACGTAAACAGCATACTTGGAGGCTTTTCTTTGCTGGAAACGTTAGCCACTCCAGTAGATGTTCATAATGAATGTAACAAGATGTCGCGTTCATTATGGGTTCAGTTACTCATTCAGTGTGCTGGTTCGCATGGGTTCCAAGATGGAACCCCCTTGGACTGGTTTATATACTGTCATCAAGACTCCACAAAGTACGTCTAAACTTGAGAAAGTCAAAACATACAAGGTTTTGAGCTACGCTTATCACGCCAACAACCATAAAGACTGCAGCAATGATGACTAGCAATCAATCTCTTAACAGTGCCAACACCGTCAACGACCACTCAGGTGACGGCATGGTCATGGACACAACATATGTGTAAAAAGGACCAATGGGAATCTGAAATTTTTTCCTATCATTTTTATGAGTATATTATATTGTCTGGTCTATGGGGGTAGAGTTTTGGCTAGACCAATGTACCCCGGGGAATAAAATATTTTAGCCTAAAATATACCACAGGTATGGCACAGCCCAGGGCAAACTGACTCCGGGTATAGCTCGGCCGAGGGTATGCACTGGGCTGTTACCCTATTATCAATTTTAACCCTCTGATTCCATGTTTTTGTATAGCAGATTCGTAAATCAGGGCATCTGTTAATTTAAGGCACACTAGCGTCCATTTAGCCCATGAATCCATTACAAGCCCCATCAGTTGGTATTTGACTACTGAACATATGTCATTGACTGTAAATACACCAATATACCGATTCATTTAGTACAGCTGCTGGGTGTAAACACGCTGTCCCGTACATTTTCCCATTATATAGCAGATGTGAATATCGCTTTTCTCTCTGACAGAGTAGCAGAAATGTTTCGACTTTGCGAGTAGCCTGCAAAATGCAACTGCTCTTTATCCTGTGAGACAAGGTGTTCCTGCCGAGTATATCCCATGAGGGCTTGCATCCGAAGAGAGGTCTGGGTTTACTGCTCCCATAACACTGCTCAGGAGCAGGCAACTAGTCTCTTTAGACTATGTAGATGGCCCCGAGCCCCGACGCTCCTGATAGGACGGTAAATGACTGGAGAACAGATATATATATATGATCCGATGATAAATTTGTGATGCACTTCCTCCTCCTCTTGCTCTACCTTGTCAAAAGCACACACACTATCCTTACCCCGTTCGCTGCTTCTTTTTTTTTTTCTTTCTTTCTTTTTTCTTTTTTTTTTAAGCACAGGGTCAATCTGTACCAGCGAGAAGTACTGCCGACAGTCTAAGTCGGCACACTGAGGAGTTTAGTTTTGGCTATAACCAGATGATTTTGTTCATCATCATCATCACCATCATGACTTATTCCCCAAATATCGTTTTGGGCTATGTTACGTTCGTACCATAAAATTCAACAAAGCATTGTGTCAAAAAAAAAAAAAAAAAAAAAAAAAAAAAAAAAAAAACTACATATCAGTCCATTATTGATTCATCAGGTGTGTAGGGACCAGAGACTAGACTACTTTGTCCTGTATAATGTAACTGACCAATCGCTCGCCCTCGACTGGCATCATGCAAGCAATAAACCACAATCAACCCTCGAATGTGAACTCTTATAGACCGAATCCGGTTATAGTGCCTTAGCCGACTAGACCACCAACTGTTCTCTGAGCTGTGATGTTACCACACAACGGAATACATAGTTTCGTTGGGTACAAGAAACCATTTGACTCGTTGCCCAGGATAAAGTCACCTGAAGTCAGCATTATATCAGGTCGCTCCCACCTACCATTATCGACCAATATCAACATTTATAATTAGACATATAGCCTCAAGTCCTCAGACATTTGATGACAGGATCGTACCCATTCAAACACATTTGATCCTCGGCTTAAGGCAGATTACGATATCAGATGGTGAATTTATGATAACAACAAATGCAGTGAATATATTATACTCGTATGTTGTTGATGTGGATAAATAATTCAGTACATGACCCTCATTATTTTGGTCCAACCTGAATAATTTGACGTAACGAGGCTTTTATCAATCTCCGTTCATTAAAAGATTTATACATCAAATACGTAGCTTCCAACGATCAAGTCGGCAACGTGCTTCCACCAATCCCCCTGATCTTAGATTAGTTTCATTCTGGTGCGAGTAGTTAAGAAGATGCAGCAGTTCATTATGTCCTTTCATATGTTCTTACATACTCTCACCGTGCCGAGTTTTCCTCGGCGAAATATACTGTACTCGTACAGGCTCTCCCACTCACAGACAGAACCACTAAGTTAGATTTCCACCCGTACAATCATAGACAAAATTCTTGTCCTGAAATCTGGTGAAAACATCAGCTGAAAGACTAAAGTTTCGATGCGTTCTGCTTTGTGCCATACGGAATGTTGGTAGCACTGACATGAGATGCCGTTTGCCGCAGGTGACGAACCTATGGATTCCAGCATATTATCGGTAGCCTAACTATGCGAAACATATTTATGTGATGTGTTTTTCCTACTGCTACTTTTACTTGATTTGTATAAACAGTCTCTTATCTGTTTCCTTTTTTACTGACATGTCGGCAACACTACAATTCAATTAGCTAAAGAATTGCCCTAAAATCAGTTATCTGGGTTCATTCATACCGTCATCCCACCACCAGCAGATATGAAACTTGAGGAAGTCAGGTTAGCCAACCACAAACATGTAACTTGAATCGCGTTTACAAAAGAGTCATACCAACTATGATGATAAACTATTGCCCATAACAGTTAACTGATATTACAATCCTCTCTCCCTCTCTCTCTCTCTTCTCTGTCACTGGTACTCACATAATATGATTATGATGTGTTTGACATCTGTATGTGTAAAAACAAAGATATACACAAGTAATCTTATACGCAACTTAATCTTTGGAAAGTTCATAAAAACGACCTTTAATGACCTCTAACAGTCTCCTATCTGTGTGAGTCCTGAGAGTGGACGAGGTGGAGCCATAAGGATTAGAGATGAAGCTTGTCAAACAGAATGGCTCACAGGTTAAATTTCTCTCACGTTCTTCTAATACTGTCGGCATTTCTGGGTCAGGAGCCACTGGTGAGGTGATGAGGGAAGATGGCGATGGGTTGGGGAAGACGGGGTTAGGAGGAGGAGGAAGAGGAAGCTAATTGTAATCCAGACAGACGGTAGGAGGATGCGATTATGAAAGATTATCAAGGCATGAGATGAGCGATGGAACAAGAGAAAATGACAAGAGAGAATGAACATGTACTGAAAAAGGCAAGAATAAGAGGAAAGGAGAGATAATAGGGAAAAAACTGATGATATGTGTGTAGGATAAGTCTTGTCCCGAGGCTATACTTCCATAGTTCAGAACATAACTATAAGGAAGGCCGTCAGTCCAACATGGCACTCTAACCACCAGATCAAAGAGCGGATGGTAGAGAAAAATCAGTGAGAGAGGCTGTTGTGGTTGCTATTATGATCCCAGGCTTATCTGAAAATGAACCTTGTAGACTGTTTGCTGATTTTGCTCTCCTCCGGCAGTCCACCATCCTCATTTTGGGGTAGAGGGATGGAGCTGAGGGAGATTTGTATAACCAGGCAATGAAACCACGTGGGTATATTAACGCCACCACGTGTAGGCGTCCCTCTTCAGCCCCCATGTGAGATGTAAAATACTGGTGCAATGCTGGTGGTGGTGGTGGTGGTGTTCTATAAAGATTAGTCTCGCCAAAACAAAACAGAATCAGAAAAAGCAAGCGGAGGCAAAGAAAATCATCGCATTGAAAAGTTCCCTAGTGGTCGGAAGAACTGTAGTGCTTTATCCTAACTTACTATAGACCATTTTATTAAACTGTGTGTGAATCACTGGAGTCCAAGACAGCTATTATTGTCATCAAAGATGCTCTCAAGGTTGGTACAATTCTAACCCTGCATTCCAGCTAAGGATAAATGCCTGTGATAAGCCAGTGAGAGGTGAAGTAGAGGAGCTGTGTAAAAGAAACTAAAAGAGAGAGAAAACTTGGTGGAGAAATTTAAAAGGTGAAAGGAAAGTGAAAAGATAAAAGGCGAGAAATGTCTTGGACAGGCCATAAACTTGTGAGTGGAGATAATGGCAGAAAATATAGGAATGAAGGGTACGTGTGGCCTCCAACAGAAAAGAGAGTTAAAAAGAGCAGACGAGAGGGAGAGCGAAGTCAGTGAGCATGATAGCATAAATGTGTTCTAAGAAGCCACAATTGCATATAATACTGGACAGAATGCAATATTTTGGGAAGAAGACGATTAAGTTGTTTAGTGGTGGACTGCTGTTTGAAAAGACGCGAGATAGACCCCAGGCTGAAAGAGAGCATTTGTGGATTTTATTTGGGCTAAAACAGTCTCAGACGCTCTTCCACGTGCCATACAGTACAAACACACCAACGAATAGACCACACCAGTTCTGAATTAAATATCCCTAGCATATATTCAGTACTGACGGTGGATGTTATGGTTCAAGCTGTGCCATGTGAAGATGTTGTATGCCATCTTTTGTGAGCAAGAGTAATGCTGGGTCTCAGAAGGAATTTTGTAGCCTACTTTATGCTTATGGCTGGATATGTAAAACTGAAGGAGCTTAAAACACACACACACACACACACACACACACACACACACACACACACACACACACACACACACACACACACACACACACACACGCACGCGCGCGCGTATATATAAACCAAGAGTTAGTCTAGTTTAGTCACCAACAAAAGTTTACCAACGTTTCCCTGTCAAGCTTTGTGATGGAAGGTGTTACATGAAATAAAAGAGGATAGCAATATGAGGCAAACAGCGACAGAATACGAGTACAAGGTAGAGTCTCCGACATATGGGGAGAAATGAAACACAGTATAATTATGACGGCAAGATATAAAGCTGGCAGGGAACTGTTGACAACTCTCGACCATAACAATACATCTTATCTGGTTTGACGAGAAATCCCATCGATTCAGAAAGGAGACACACCAAGCACTAGCAGTAAAATTTTCAGACTCGCATTACTCGCACATGACTAAAGTCGCCTCACGTTAACTGGAAAAGAATGTCACTGTTGCTGCCACTATTAAAACTGATACTAGTGTTAAAGTTCGGGCTCGTACGTCTCACTCTCAGGTGAATTAAACGTTTGGCGTAGCAGCAAGCAGAATACCAGAGTTGCCCCAACCACGAGGGAGTTAACAGTACCAGCATTCACACTCCTCCCATGACTCATTCAGCTGAATAAAATAGTCTGGTGTTAGATAAAATAATAAACGAAAGGGAAGTGTCCATAAGACGGTCAAACATGCGCGCTGGTCGATGGCGTGACTTGTGTTGCGTCATGAGACTGTCAAAGAGGGTAAGCGAAATGAGTGCGGAGAACAATGGGATGGAGTTGGGTGTTTGGTGAGAGGTGGGGCTGGAGCAGAGAAGTTTACCCTGTGTAAATGGGTGTTGTGGGACCAGTGGTTTAGGTGCAGAGAATGTTTGTTAATAAATACTCTTAATGAAAGTGTCGGGGGTAAAGAAATCAGAGTGAGGGACAGAGAAATGGTAGGGATGAGCTGGATTTGTGGTGGAGAGAGGGGGGTTTGAGGAGGCACCATGACAGTATACCTTGCGATATGGTGCTGTTGAATTAATGACTAAGTGAAGGTACCTTTTATCTTTCTCTAAGAACACCATGGAGGGTCGCGTTGCTTTCAAGCGTCTGGCGTCTTGCGAAAAAGGCAAAAAATTACTTTCTGCTCGTACAGAGAGAAGCAGAAGACTTTATTATAGCACCCGAAAGGCTTAATACTCTTATGACCAGGACAACTATAAGTCTATTTAAGTAAAGGTTGAACGATGTTATTCAGGCGAGTGTGAGTCGTGGGAGTCTGAGAGTTAGCCTGGCCGCAAGACTGACAAACAACGCCTTCAGCCTGTGCACATTGATGTACGATATTCTGATTGCCTCCCGTCATCTTTATTCAAGTGAAGGAACTGCCCGACTGAATGAATGAAAAATAGTCTCCGTTAATCCTTTCACCAAGAGAGGTCTATCCTAAGTTGAATAAAATAATTAGTGGGCAATAACGACAATACAGAAAAGATGTCATCGTAGGAAAGCGGTTGAGTGGATGATGTGATGATATTACGTGAAGGAATCAATAAAGAAGAATATTAACCAAGCAGTCATCATTTCCAGCCCATACTGACCAAGCAGACATCATCATTTCTAGCCTACTGTACATTAACCGAGCAGACATAATCATTTCTAGCCTATATTAACCAAGCAGACATCATCATTTCCAGCCTATATTAACCAAGCAGGCATCATCATTTCCAGCCTATATTAACCAAACAGACATCATCATTTCCAGCCTATATTAACCAAACAGACATCATCATTTCCAGCCTATATTAACCAAACAGACATCATCATTTCCAGCCTATATTAACCAAACAGACATCATCATTTCAAGCCTATATTAACCAAGCAGACATCACCATTTCTAGGTTATATTAACCAAGCACATATCATCATTTCTAGTCTATATTAACCAAGCAGACATCATCATTTCTAGCCTATATTAACCAAGCAGACATCATCATTTCTTGGCTATATTAACCAAGCAGACATCATCATTTCTAGGCTATATTAATCAAGCAGACATAAACATTTCTAGCCTATCTGGAGTTCTCTTCTTTAATTTAATAAGGTGCTGTCTTTTGTGTTTTATTCTTGCTGTTTCCACACGATTTTACACAGAAGAGGAAAGCCCGATGAACTGAAGGGTTAAAGGAAGCTTTATATAAACCTTCCGTTCTGAAAGTGCCTTAAACTGGAGAAAATCACCTTGAGATGGGTAGATTAAGAAAGAGAGAGAGAGAGAGAGAGAGAGAGAGAGAGAGAGAGTGGGTACCATAAGAAAGTACAGGGCCGCGTGTAACTTCTCCAATACAATGCGGATACTGTGACTTGCATCCGTCTTATGAGTTTATTCAGTTTAAGGGAAATATCTCCAAGCGAGGAAAAAGAATCGTATTATTTCATTTATCTCAACAGATTTTTCGAACTGGAGGTGTTAGGTATTGCTTTCATTAACTTTTCTACAAGAGGGCTCTCCTGAGATGAAAGAAATTATCTCACCCACAGGTTTTGGTGCTAGGGAATTCACTATCTGTAAGTTGGATTTTGCAGGAATTGGCCTAAAATTCACAAAGTTCTTACCAAGCACAGAGTTGCGCCACAGACAGCATAACTAACACCGCGGCTCAAGCAGCAATCCAGGGCTTGAGGCTTGAGAGATTCCCTGACTTGGCGGTGGACGGGAGGCGGGGATGTGCGGATTACCTGTGTGGCAAGAACAGACAAGGGGGATGTGGTGCAAGACGTTTATTAAGACCACGAATTGTGCGTCGTAGGAACCGCAAGAAAAAAAAAAAAAAAAAAAAAAAAAAGGAATAATATGGAACAAATTATTTACTGAGATTACGTTTTCATGAAAGTGTTAAGAATATATGGAGTAGATGGGAAGTTGTTGAATGCTGTGAAGAGTATGTACGATGGTGCGAAGGCTGCAGTGCGTGTGGATGGTGAACTAAGTGAATTTTTTCTCTTTGAAAGTTGGGTTGAAACAGGGATGTGTCATGTCTCCATGGTTGTTCAATCTGTACATGTATGGGGTAATAAAAGAGGTACAAGGTAGGGTAGTGGATGTTGGAGTGGCCCTGGTGAGAGAGGATAGTGTTTGGAAACTCCCTGTACTGTTGTTTGCAGATGATACTGTGTTGTTGAGTGAAGACGAAGGGGAGCTGCAAGGCTTGGTGGATGAGTTTGAGAGAGTGTGTAAGAAACGGAACCTAAAGGTGCATGTTGGGAAGAGTAAAGTGATGGTCTTTGAGAGAGGTGAAGTTAGTGAATGTACAGCGAGGTTAGATGGTGAGGAATTGGAAAATGTGAGTACGTTTAAGTATTTGGGTAGTGTGATGAGTAAGGATGGAGGTTTGGAGGGTGAAGTGCTTGAAAGTGGTACAGCAGGGAAGAAAGGTTGCTGGTTCCTTGAAAGCAGTGATAAGAAACAGGGAAGTGAGCATGGAAGTGAAAAAGTTACTACATGACAGTATTGTGATACCAACTCTAACGTACGGAAGTGAAGCTTGGACATTGTTGGAAGGACACAAGTCAAGAGTGAGAGAAGTGGAAATGAGTTATTTAAGAGGAGCCTGTGGAGTCACGTGGAGAGACAGGCTGACGAATGAGGATATAAAGGAGCGTTGTGGTGTGGATATGGATGTGATACGAAGCGTTATGAGGAACACACTGAGGTGGTTTGGCCATGTGGAGAGGATGGAGGGTGAAAGACTGACGAAGAGAGTGTATGTGAGTGAGGTGGAGGGAGGAAGAGGGAGGGGGAGGCCGAGGATGAGATGGAGGGATGGGGTGGAGAGGTATATGAGAGAGGGGGGTGTGAGTTGGGAGCAGGGCAGTGAAATGACGGGGGACAGGGCGACTTGGAGGCGATTTGTTTGTGGCCACCCCAAACGGGATTGAGGCGTCTGGCAATGGATAGATAGATAGACGTATTCATGGTTTTACAGCAGGCGTCATTACTGAACTAAATTGGACGGGATCTAACGAGGATCAAGATGTTTATTAAGGTTGCCTAGTTACGTACTGCGCGTCGTACGGTAGGCACCACATCTGGGAAAGAAAAAAAAAAAAAAAAGTGTTTCCCTTATATTTCAGTTGTAAGGGATGAAAAAGATGTTACGAAAATATAAATGATGTGGCTAATGAGGAAAATGTGCATTTACGATGAGATGGGGAAAGTAGGTTATTCATTATGAAGAGGTAAGTAGTGAATGAGATGAGAAAATGAAGGGATGTGGGGAAAAAGAAGGGTAGACTAGTAAGGAGGGGGAAGAGATGATAGGTAAACGAGATGGTTAATGGGGAAAAGGACGGATTTAGGTTGGTTGTGCTGGATGAAGCATGTAAGCAATGAATGAGATGGGAAAAAGGGGAAGTTAAAAGGAAAGATATAGAATTATGAGAATGGATAAAATGAATATAAGGCTGATGGAGAAAGGACGCAGAGTTGAAACGTGAATGGTAGGTCATGTGGAACCAAGTATTAAACAGTGTGTCATGTGAAAAGAAAGGGGGGGGGGAACACAACAGTGGGTGAAGGAGACTAAGAAGTTAAGATGAATGTGACAGACAAGAAAAGGACGCATTTAGGTGAAAAGGAAGGTGAGTCATGTACTGCTGCATGAAAAAGTATGCGATGTGTGGGACAGGGAAAAAGAGAACACAAGGGGAGAAAGCCAGTGAATATGGGAAAAGAAAAGACGAAAGTGAGCTGCATGGGGAAAGAGCGTACTCAGGTGGGGATGGGTGAGGTTGGCTGTGCGGGCTGAAAGGAGGAATCTTGAGAGCTGAAGTGTTTGTGAGAGTCCGATAGGCAAGAAAACTGCTGGGTACTGATATGAAACTTGTCTGATTGAGAAAATTAGGGCTTTGAGGGCGAGGCTGGTTAGGGAGAGCGAGAGAGACCAGGAAGGAGAAACAAAGGAATGGAGATTAAGGAAGATAAAGTGAAGAGCGGTGAGAGGACAAGGGATGGAGGAAGGGAAAAGATGTAAAGGCACGGAAGAGGATAGGGCGAGACAGAGAACAAAGGGAAATGAAAACGGAACGAAAGTATGCGAAGAGAAATTTAGAAAGACTGAGAAACGGGAAACTGAGAGGGAAGAAAGCGAGAAATGAGAGAAAGGAAGGCAACTGGGAAAAATACCAGGAAAGGGGAGGGGGAAGAACAAAGAGGAGGAATAAAGAAAGCCAACGCCAAAGAAAAAGATTAAGGGAGAAATGGAGTGACGGAGGAAGGAAGACAAAGGGAAAGACATACAAATGTGAAAAAACGGGAGTCAGAGAAATGAAGGACGAGAGAGAGAGAGAGAGAGAGAGAGAGAGAGAGAGGAGGGGGGGAATGGAGGGGATATTGAGAGAGTGAGTGATAAAGTGAGCTGGTGATATGTGAGAACCTCTACACAAGTGATGGCTGTTTTTGCCGTGATATGTGGGGCCATTGTAAGCGACACCATAAAATCCATGACCGTAATTTAAGAGAGCAAGAGGTCAAATAACACACCCAGGTTCAATATATTAGCCGGACGAAATGGCAACACATCCATCAGCTCATTATTCCACCCATATATCTACCTGTTTATCCATCTACCTATCAATCCATCCATCCATCCACCTATCTATCTATAATGTCCTTTTATGCAGTTGGTTTTGCTGTAGTAAATAAAAATTTGCCTTCAACGAAACATTTCTACCTGCTGTTGTGTCCTACAGTCTCGACTGATATGTGAACCCAGTGGACTGCAATTAAAAGTTTCCCTCCTACTTCATCCCACCATTCTCCTTTGGGGGTACAGGGATGTACCTGAGGGACGCTGGTATACCCAGGCAGTGGAGCTACACAGCTACAGTATATCAGTGTCACCACACCAAGGCGACTCCCTCCAGCACCCCATTCCTATCTATAAACTTTTTCTCAGCAGACAGTAACAATATAAAAAGCGCGATATTTTGGAACACATCCCTGACATATAACAATGATATACTGTACTAACTGAACACTTCTAGTAACATTTTCTGTTCCAAAACGTTGCCCAATGGTGTAAGCAAGTATAAAATGAAAATGAGGCCCTCGGGTACAAAAAGGCTAATGGAGACGTGCTCTAAGCATTTCAAAATATAATAGTGTAACATTATGATCTAAATGTCAAATATAAAAGAAGTTCTTGGAATTATGGAACCGATAAAAATAGTTTCTAATCCCACCAGCTGAAAGGCAACTCTTCTAAGCTGAGCAGAACTGCCTGGTGTTTGCAGAAATTAAACTTAGGTCATGCACTCCAGTTGTACGAGTTAACCCCTTCAGTGTGATGACGTCTTCGTAAGTTCTTGCTATTTCCATGCGATGATATTCAGCTGTGGAGAAAACTTCCGAATTGCTGGGGTTACATACAGTCCTCATTCAAACATACACTAATATAGGTGCGTAGTGAGGCTGCATGATAGGGAAATGGAGACCGTGAGCGCCATCTAGTACTGTATCTATGTGGTGTGACGAACAAGTATGGGAGTTTAGAGGACATGCGAGAAGGGGTACTGCAGGGAAGGATGCCTGCAAGCACACATTTGGCGGATAATGAGGCGAAGTTCGATATAGCTGGAATGACACAAATCAAGAGCGAGATCGGTGGACACTAGTTATCTGAGGGAAGCAGGTGGAGTTTTGTGGAGAGAAACAAGAAATTCATGAGGATTATGGCACTGATGGGGATGTGCTGCCAAGTGGTCGAAGGAGTACCCTGAGATGGTCTGGCCATATGGACGGAATGGAGAGTGAAAAACTGACTAGGAAAGAGTACTGTATATGAATGAGGCAGAGGGAAACCGAGGATGAGGTGAAGGGACGATGTGAAAGGAATAGTGGTGTGGGATGGGGGGGGCGGGTCCCTTATGGCAGAGGACAGATTGACGTGGAGGCGATTTGTTCGTGGCCATCCCCTCAGTATCCATCCACCTTCTTTGCCTCATATAACAAGTAGGAGGAGGTGTACAAGGCAATGGATGTGGATGGGCAGTTAGTGAAAATGTGAATAGGAGGGGTTTGGAAGTTCTAATTTTCCCTCTGTAGCCAGACGCCTTCATCCTCGAGGGAATGGCTACGAAAAATGAAAAATGAGAGTTCTGGTTGTGAGGGAGTTAATGCATGGAGGGTATCGGGGGGGGGGGGGGGCGGTGAGGCCTTTGACACGACCCGTTACACGACCTAGGCCTAAATTCTCGTCGGTTACATATATATAATCCAATCACCATGTGATTTTTCTCAGTCATTCATGAGGGAAGACTTGAGCCATTGAAGGCACCAGATGTCTCCATTAATTCTATGCATAACGTGACGTATTCCTATTATTTCAGACGCCAGCTGGTAATTTTATTCAATTTATGATTATTAAATAAGACGAGTAACAATGAAGGGGTTGTAAACACTGTCCATCAGCGTCATAGTTCAATGACGCTTATAAAATTTAAGTCTTGCTGCCACCAGACTACTTAAATCATTAGTGAGGAGGCTGATGAAGGCAAAGAGAGGAGGGCGAGGTGGTGGTCAAGTGGTCAAATAAATGGTTTGTTGTCTGAATGAACGGGAGTTTGATCCAAGGGTGGAGTTGGGAACAGGGAAGTCTAAATATTGGTGACACTACGATGAATTTTACTGGTCTTTCACGCGACCTATACACTTGCCATAGAACATCCCTTCTAATGCCATCACAGCAGTCTTAACATGTATTCAAAATGGTCGGTGGGTATTAATGCCGACGTGATGACATGTGAAGCAGAGTGACCCGTAGGAAGAATGCTGGGTCTCAGTGAATGGGTTGCCAAGTTTACAACCTCTCTCTCTCTCTCTCTCTCTCTCTCTTACACACACACACACACACACACACACACACACACGTCATAGGATGCCATATTTAGTTTATTTTCACCCCCCCCCCTCTCTCTCAATCCTTTCTTCACTGTATCAATCTCACTTAATATCTCCCTGTCTCATACACCTGCACTGCACGCCATTTTTCTCTTTCATCACCGCCATTCTGGTTTATGACGCAACAAAAACTATCAGTATATGTCCGTAACTCATGCCCCCGGGGACAGCTGGTATGTGTATTTTGTTCAAACTGAAGAATTAATCCCGGTAACTTTCAGAACGTGGGTATAATTTTTCCAGGCTCTATCTTTATCAGACTCCGCTCCTGTAAACTTCTCAGTCGACTCACACATTCTAACATCTGCTTTTCATTGGCTGCGGTGATTTTTAATAAAATGTTGATGTTTGTTGCGCAATTTCTTCGCATTTACACATCAGTTCCACAGCCATCATAAGTCTTTTGTGCTGGATGAGAAGGTGAGACTCTTCGGACAAGCTGACTAGAGCGTAGTATAGGTAATCCTCTCACTGCAAGTTTTTTTTTTTCTTTTTTTAACTAATTATATCGTTTAGAGGTTGCCAAGAGTGTACTACAGATGACGCCATAATGCAGATTTTCGATCAATTTAGTGGAATCCCCCTGATTTAAGAATGAACAGAAAAAACAAAAACAAAACAAGAAAGCGCACTCAAGCATTCATGCCCACCACCTAGTTTAAGGGCGGTATATCTGACTTTGCCCAGCTACCTTGACATTTGACAGAGTTCTTTCAAAATAGAATTACTTCATTCTTGCCTAACCTTTAACCCATCCATAAACTTCAAATCAGATTAAAACAAATAAGATAAAAACTGTCTGTGCCTTTCTCTGTGACCTTGATCTTTGACTGATTGTTCTCGAAACCGAATATTTCTATCAGTGTTTCAACCTGAACCTTCCCATAATATTCAAGCTACATTGGATATAATACTGTTTAAGTTCACCTTGCAGTGTGACCATGACCACTGACCTCTTCCGCAAAACAATAGGTCAACCACTTGGATGATCTCCAACTTGACCACCAAGTTTGACCTGAATCAGATGAAGACTGCTTTTGTTATTTTGTACACACACTGGCACACGAGTCGAAAACTGATCTCCGTGTACTGGGAACTGAATTCGGGAAAGTAGCTAATATCAACATCAGTGAGTTTGTAAGCAAATTCATGAATAGTCAAAATAAGAAAGGACTTAAGCTATTCAAAGTGTACGGCCACACTTGCTCCAAACATGTGATCGACAAGAGGAACCGAAGCTCAGGGGTACGTCCAACGTTCAGACTCAGATATATAGATAGATAGATAGATAGATTTTGCATGTTTCCGCTGTGTTAAAACCATGTATATTTAAATGATCGCGGAATAACTCTCCAAGCGTGATTCGTGTTTAGATGTATTAGCTATTCTGAAGTTGCGTTCTTTACAACAGCAAAAATGGGCCACTGATATTGAACATTTGGGAAAGGCGGTGGCTCAATCGGTAGAGGTGGCTTGCAGTCCTAACGGACCGGGGTTCAAATCCCGCTGGGGCAGGGACCAGTTTAAGGATTTGAAATTCATAAAAATCAGACTTTACTGATCTACCAGAAGACAAGCCGACATGTCGTAAAAATACCCCCGCTAATACCAATACACCAGTCCTGTATGAGACAGCCCTAGCATGTATTCAGTATGGACGGTGGGTGTTAGCGCCGAAGTGGTGACATGTAGAGGTGTGCGGTACGTAGGAGGGCTACTGGGCCTTGAAAGCAGGCTGTGAAGCCTATGCCTAGAGTCGGACACATAAAAAAAAAAAAAAAATGAAGCCTTTTCGTATAAATTTTAACTACCTCCATATACGTTTTGTGATACAAATTTGTGCATACTATAAGACAATAAAAAATGATACGGTAGGCATAAACACTTTCTGAAAGTGTACCTGCTCATATGAAGAGCAACTCTTGGAGGTTAGCAGCACTGACTATTTGGCATCAAAGGGTTAAGAAAAAATGTTCACAAAAGCTTTCTCGCTCATTCTGCATGAAAAGGCGCTTCATACTTGTGGTTGTAGTAATGTAGCAATAGCAGTAGCATAGTTATATACCGGTACAAGTGCTTTGCCGTCCTGTCGGGCGGCATATGACATGCCCAAATGAGAGCTGTTTCTTACCGCCATCATCATCACAGCAACCACCACCACCACAGTTACTATAATCTCCTGCTGAATAAAATCGTCTGTTCATAGTATCAATGAAGTTAGAGATTTCGGACTGCAGATGTGTAACCTCTCTCTCTCTCTCTTAATTCTTAACGTAATATTCTTCCTCTTATCTCAAGCCCTTCATTTCCCTTTGAGTTCTAGCCCCAAATGCCTCTTCCCTCCTGCATCAAACTAACTCCTCCTCACATTCTACTTACATTATGAGTATTTTTTTTCTAGTTCATCCTCATCCCTGTCTTTTTTCCTCTGTTGTTCATCCTCATCCCTGCCTCATTTCCTCTCTTACATAATTTCTTTCACTTCCCCTCAAGACTCAAAATTCCGCCACTATTACCTCTAAGTAATTTAATTCTTCTTTTCTTTCTCCGTACTCTTCCTTTAGACATCCACCCTCTTATCTCAACCCTCTCATTCCAACTTCAATTCCAGTCTCAGATCCCCTTCGACGCCCTCCTCAAAGCCACCTAAACTCCTTCTCTCCCCGTCCTCTCCTCAGCAATCTCATTTCCTGCTTCCTACGCGCCCCTCGCCCAGATATAAGGCTGGGTTCAGTTCACAGGGGCTGGGAACACTGCTCAATATATACACTTCACTGGACAAGATTGACAAATTGGGGGAACACACACACGAGGCCCCATATGCAAGGAACAACCCTGGCCTCTTGGTGTGTGTGTGTGTGTGTGTGTGTGTGTGTGTGTGTGTGTGTGTGTGTGTGTGAGAGAGAGAGAGAGAGAGAGAGAGAGAGAGAGAGAGAATCTGCTGTCGACAGCGTAAACTGGGTATTTCATTTACTCCATTATATCAACCTACTTGTCTGCTAATGAAGGCGTAAAAATGGGAAGCTTTATTTACTCGTTTCACTGATTTATACAGAAAAGATTATAATGTCTGGATAATCTGAGTACCTAATGTGCCGAGTCAGTAGAGAGGTAGTGTGATTAATGTAGACTACCCTTGTGATTTCCAGGTTAGGTAGGGAACAGCTTAAGAAGTTGAATTTAATACCATAACACCCATCAACATGTAAATACACCCCACCTAATACCAATACACTAGCCCTGTATAAGGCAGCCCTAGCTTGGATTCATTATGGACGGTGGGAGTTTGCGCTGAAGTGGTGCCATGTGGAGGTGCAAAGGTGAGAGTGTGCATGGAATTCAGTTGGCTACACGTCCAGCATGGCATGTCAACTTAGTCTTTCTTTAAAATGCCAAGCAGACACAGATGACAGAAATAACTGCATTCTTGTTGCTGTAGCTCGTTAGATCAGTTGCATAACGTTCACAACCATGCAGAGTATAATCACTGAGACAAATCGAAAGTGCTGTAAGAGAAAAGGATAAAACTACTAAAATTTTGCATTAATTTCTTCATTACGATGACGCATATTTTATTTCACGCAAGATACCATCAAACAATTACCGGTATGTTCATTTATCCTATTAAATTCTAGCGTGAAAGGCACTGAGTAAGGGTAGCCTATACTAAACCACAGCAGCCTGGTAACTGCAGGAATGATATGGGAAATACACCATCACAGTAAATGGTTTATATTAAAAAGTGGGCGATCATTTTCTTCTGCACGTGAAAATGTGGAGCATATGGACACACACACACACACACACACACACACACACACAAAAGCATACAGGCAGTAGACTCCCTCTGTCTGTATTTCCTACTTGCTATGATCTCCAGTCTTTCAAATGCAGTGTGTCCAGGCATCTCGTAATGAACGGATCTTGAATTTGGCTCTCTTTTGTATTGCTTTTGTTTTTTCTTGGAGCGAACGTTTCTCGGGCTCCGGCTCCTTCTTCCTTGTATTAAAAAAAAAAAAAAAAAAACTGATGTAGCGGACCAAAAGTTATCGGACCAGAAGTGTACCATTTAACAACTAAGCAGGCATGGCTGATGACGTCACGCTGTGACGTCATGAATGCACCACCCACCTCATCCTGTGTCGACCCATTGTAATGATGCAAAGTTTGGTTAGATCAATGTCTCTCTCTCTCTCTCTCTCTCTCTCTCTCTCTCTCTCTCACAGCGGCTAACTGACAGTTTACTAAAGAGTTTCGTTCCTTAACTGTGGCGCGACACTGCAGACATGTGCCACTTTCATTCAGATCGATATCCAATGTCAGTTATACTATTACCAGGCATACACTGCACATCACAGACACTGACCATTAGACATTAAATGCTTTCAGCCATCAAGCCAACACAGGCAGACTCTGAGAAGTATAAAATGTTAGGGGAAATGAGAGTCTACCAGTCTGATTTTGGGTACCAACGGAGTTTAGATAAAAGGGGGGGGGGAGGGAATGCGTTATTTTCGAAAATTTTAAATCATACTCCCCTCTTGGGGGAGGCGGTGGCTTAATCGGTAGAGAGTTGGCCTGCAGTCCTGACGGACCCGGGTTCAAATCCCGCTGAGGCAGGGAACAGTTTAAGGATATGAATTTCATAAAATCAGACTTTACTGATCTACCAGAAGACCCGCCGACATGTCGTAAAAATACCCCCGCTAATACCAATACATCAGTCCTATATAAGACAGCCCTAGCATATATTCAGTATGGACGATGGGTCTTAGCGCCGAAGTGGTGACATGCAGAGGTGTGCGGTACGTAGGAGGACTACTGGGCCTTGAAATCTGGCTGTGAAGCCTATGCCCAGAGTCGGTCACATAAAAAAAAAAAAAAAAAAAAAAAAAGTTGTATTAACGTTGTGCATGTATTTCCTCTACAGTGAGTACCAATTATATAGCCCATCGTTGTTACTGGGAATATGCGATAATAATAGTATCAGTGATGTAAATAAAATGCACTGGAAATACTAATTCTCTGTCTCTGCAACCCATAGTTTGAGAACCAATGACCATTTCCACAGGCGGGGTTCGTGTTATCTGTGTTTCGTGGTGAAGAATGGAAGGAAGGGAGACAGCCTCGAGTAGAAGAGGAGGGGGGGGGATGTTAGTAATATACAGTGAAGGTATTGGAAGCTGGATGGAGAGAAAAGGATGAAGAAAGACAGAAAGAAGGAGAAGAAACTGAGATGGTGTAAGATAGATGGAGGGGAACGGATGTAGGGAACGAGAGGGATGAATCTGGTAAAGGATGAGTGGAAATTGAGGAGGAAGGATGGATGAGAAGGGATAGGGGGATGGAAAGGAATAGCATTTGCAGAGGAAGGAAAAGGAAAATACTGGAATGAGGAGGAGGAGACAAAATGGAATAAGTGGGAGAGGACACATGAAAGGACAAAGAAAGTAGAGAGAAGAAATAAGGTAGAGACCCAAACGGAAGAAAGGGGTCGGACGGGATAAATGCAGAGGAAAGACGATAGATGGAGAAAGGGGAAGACGTGAGATGGAAAGAAGGAAACGGGAAGATGGAAGGGGGGAAGGCGATAGATGGAAAGGTGGAAGACGAAAGATGGAAAGAAGGGAAGACGATAATGGAGAGAGGGGAAAGACGACAAATAGAAAGAAGGAAGAGAATGGATGGTGAGAGGGGAGGACGATAGATGGAAAGAGGGCAGAGACGATAGATGAAAAGAGGGAAGACGATTTACGAAAAGAGATGCAGCCAATACTCTTAAACCTGTCTTCTGTTTCACCTTCTGTTCCTTCTTGATTAAGCCTCTTTTCTTCCCACTATGCACCTTTTAAAAATGGAGAAAAAGGAGACAGATGGAAGGAAAGAATATGAAAGATAGATATAAAGCGATAGACAGAAAGAGAAGCTGATAAAATGGAAGGAGCAGAAAAAGAATGCTAAACAGGGAAAGGCGGAAAATGAAAAGAGGAGAAAACATATTGAAATGATGGAAAGTAGTGGATGGGAAGAGGGAAGGGATAGATGACAAAGGTGTAAGGTAAAATGACACTGGATTTACAGGTGGATGACTCTCTCTCGTCACCTTCTCGCAATTATATTCATCTGATGGGAGGCATCTTTTGGTGAAGGGGTTAACCCCTCCGTGGCCGCCGGCGTCAAATGACGTTTAGCCGATCAATGGCCGCAGGCGTCGTTTGAGCTCGGCCTATAAAAAACTGCAACAATTTTTGGGAGGTGAACGAACGTTCTGAACGTCTTCACACAGACCTACACTACACTCCCATACACCTATCAAGCAGTTCAGAGCCTGCTGCTGTGATAAGTGGATTTTCGATTATTTCGCTCCTAGCCATGCCTAAACAAGCACAACTACACCCATTATCTCGATCCAGGCAGAACATATCATCTTTGTCCTCTCTTGCAAAACACACACAACCACCTGTTTACGATTATGAAGTAATACAGGCACATACAAAAAAGGTCATGATAAGTGAAAAATACATTTTTGTCTTGGTATCTTTACCTATTTGCTCAGGTTTGCTGTAATGGTTTGGATCATTTGATGCAGTGCAACTTGTAGAACACTGTGAAAACCTTCGGGAAGTGAACGAAAATCTGGGACATAAGACTGACCTTGACTTCACCCTCTCACATATCTGTCAGTGTCAGGTCACCACCTGCTGTCACGACGGATGGGTATACGATATTTTCGCTCGTGGCCATGCCTAAAACCACATAGTTACACCCCTTATCTCGACCCAAACAGAAAATACAATCTTTTTCCTCCCTTGCATAACACATACAACCACCCTGTTTACGAGACAGCAATATATATTACGAAAATAACAAGGAAAAATGATCTATCTATCTATCTATTGCCTGATGCCATAATCCCGTTAGGGGTGGCCATTTGACTCTGAGTTATTTGTTTTACAGGAAGGGGCACTAACCCTCCACCAACCCACTTGATGACACGTAGGGAGCACGTAATTGTTTGGTTATATGGTTACCACCCAGCGTTGTAAATGGTTTCTTGGCTTACAGGAAACCATTAGGCTTGTCACTCAATGTAAAGCCACCTGTAAAGGAAAGAAAAGCAATAAGAAGTGACAGGAAAGATGGGAGAAACAGGAAGAGAGGAGGGCAGGCACAGAAAAAGAATGATAAAGGCTGAGGAAGAAGTAGGCAGCACTACATCAAGTGAGTGGATGATGGTCGCCACCACCTACCACTATGGAAAAATGATAAAGAACATAAAACGACAGAAAGATGAACATGTTATTACGGAAAAAAAAAACGTTTTCCCCCGTCTGTAAACTTATTTACTTCTGCTTTGTATCTGTATTCGTAACATTTAGACTTCTGAAACTGCATTACGATTCTATTTTTAGCCATTCTCGTGGTAAGGAAGCTCGAAGTTGCGACTCAATTTCCGCATTGCTAGTCGGATCTGACCCTCACTTTATTCTCCAGTGGCAGTTAAACTTGGAGGACGTGCAGTTTTTTCATTTAGGACCGAAAATTCAACTCTTTCGCTCCCTTTTTCCAAGCATGGACACAACGATAACATAAAAAATAACTCGAAACTATCATAAACACATTTTATATCAAAATGGTGAAAAAGTATTCATAAAATTTTTGTTTCCAGCCATTCGTAACAGATTATGTACTGTAATCATTCGATATCATCATATCTCTTATATGCATAACATTTCAGCGCCATTCGCATTGTTTTGGGAGGTAAAAAAAAAAAAATACAACTGCCCAGTTGGGTTGCGACAGCGGCTCCTGAGCGGCGATATCGGTTGCCGATATTTCTGCAAATTACTCGTTCCATTGCATGCCATAAAATGCGTCTAGGAAGGTGGGATTTGCACTGTTAGGTGCATCTGAACTATCTCTTCAATATGGCAAGACAAAAAAATCAATTTTCGAAACTTCAAAAAATGGTCCGGCGTCGGCCTGGCATGCACGGAAAATTCTGGGCCTTCGGCCACGTAGGGATTAAATGGAGACTTTATAACTATATTTTTCCGAACTCTAGTCGTAATCTTTACTGCCAAGCTGCAGAAATCGTCTGGTTGTAGCAAAATAAAAGGTGATATAGACGTTATCGTAGTAAAATAGTCCCTGGGTCGACATATACTCCCCCAACCTAAGCCCCTCTTAATATGCAACCCCAAACCTTAGCTTCTCTTTGTGGCAACCAAATTAAGATGTCCCAGACTGGAAATGTTGGGCAGGAAAGAGGCACAGGTTAGAGCGTTAATTCTTTTATTTTCTCTAGCGCTTTGGGCTACACAGAACCCAGCTTCAGAGTGCATGGGTTCTGTGTAGCCCGAAACTTAGGGGGGCAAATCAAGCTCTAACCTCTGTCCTACCCAACATTTCCACTTGTCTAAGCGATTATCTCCATATTTCAGACTGTTATGTAAATCACTGTGTATCAATTTATGCAACATTTGTGGCCTCTATATACGTAACACACGAATCGGGAAAAATGCGTATGACAAAGTGAATATAAATGGATTGTGAAAGATTTTATGTACAAGACGTGAATCAGGAAAAATGCATTTGACAAAGTGAATACAGAAGGATTATGGAGGATTTTATGTATGACTGGGTACTGTGGTGTGAACTGGAAACTACTGAATACTGTAAGGAGCTTTTATGGTGATACTGAAACAGGTGCAAGGGCAGAGAATTATCTATGTGAGAAGTCAGAACCACTTTTGAATTGACACGGGTGCGTAATGGTTCCATGGTAGGATGGGGTACGAGAGAGAGAGAGAGAGAGAGAGAGAGAGAGAGAAGAATTGTGGAAAGGAGAGTGAAGCTAGTGATGGAAAGGAGTGGGGAAATGGAGTACATCAGATCTTACGTACGGAGATACACAGGAACAGGCTACCTGTAGACAGTGAACCATATTTATGCAGACTAGTGAGCTGTGTGTGTGTGTGTGTGTGTGTGTGTGTGTGTGTGTGTGTGTGTGTGTAGCATGGCCAAAACTGATTTTAAGAAATAAAACTTGGCAGGTTGGTCGGAATAGGATCCCAAATGGGCCAGTTTCAATTTCATGTTGATTGATATTTTCTGAAGGAGAGTTTAGGCCCTTAATAATCCATTGGTGTTATATGAAAGAGGCAGCGGGGCTTGTTTCACGCGTCTTGAGAGAGAGTTAAATCCTAGACTACTGAAGAGGGACCTCCCTTTTTCACTAAATAAGATTCTCCCTTTAATGGGAAACACGCTCAACTTGTTTCTGAAAAGGACGACCAAACACATTTCTTTCTTTCTTTCTTTTTTAATTTTCTCCCCAGACCTGTAAGCACGCAAGTTGCCTTTACTTTGACCCAGGATACCGTCAAAAAAAAAAAAAAAAAAAAAAAAAAAGCTTCCCCCACCCCCCCAAATAAAAAGTTTGACAAGCATTATGACGGCAGGCCTGATGGGGTGATGATGTCCGGCAGTAACACCCTTCCACGCCATCACCAGCCCTCCTGCCCAGAGATTACGATTTTTTATTGCAAATTGGAGTTCGCTTTCGAATCCGCACCCCTGTTTCCCCGTCCATTCCCCACCTACTGTTTTACTTCCTTCATTTCTCTTTTCATGAACCACAAATCTAATGAATGTATTTTTCATGGACACAATATTGATTCTGACGAGCATCTGTTAGTGCTACGAGTCAGTAATCTTATCACAACGATGATGTAATTTTACATTTTACTCGTTCTATCACCGTACATTTGTATTACGTGAGGCTCCTGAAAGTGGATTTTTTTTTTTTTAAGGAGATGAACACAGAAAGGAAAAACAACAACAAAAAATCCATACACAAGACTACAAGCTTAGTGTCCTCCATTCATAACATAATCTATTACAGTTGGGATTGAACTGCTGTGGATTGAAGTTCGGGGAGAAATTCTTCTAAGGAAGCGAATTCCAGAGAAGTGGCCTGGGGAGTAAATGCATTCTGATAGGGAGATGTTCTGCAATATGGTGGTGTCGTTCAAGTCATGAGCGCTACCAGTTGCCCGTGTAGCATGGGAGAAAGTGTGGAGACGCTGCGCAATGGATGCTACTTCATCTAATGATTTGCCATAAAAGTATCTGTATAACTGTGCAAGAGAGAGGCAATATTCCTCTTCACTCGCAGATGGGATAGTTCATTCGTGGGTTATAAGTTATTCTTATTCCTTTACGAATTTTGTCTAGTTCTTTCAGGATTTTGGGCAATCTCTCCACATCCACTCCACAATGGTAAGCGATATTCGAACTCAGAACGCACATGACTAATGTAAATTACACTCGTAGCTAGTTGCTTGTTAGTGAAGAAGTTACAGCCTCTGTACAATAATACAGGTTTCTATGAGACGGTTTTAGTAAGTGATTAATGTGAGAGGTCTAGCTGAGGTACTTTTTAGTGAAAAACCAAGAATTTTAATACTATAGAAAATAGGAATGTTGGCTAAATTGAAGGTAATGTAGAAATCAGGCAATATCTATCTATTAAGAGACGGGATGTACTAGGTTTTTCCAACATATAATGAGACAACGTTATTTTGCCCCCATTCGGTGATCTTAGATAAGTCTTGAGTTATGGAGATTGCTGTGCAGTGCTGGGAGTCATAGCTATCAAACTTTTGTGAGCTGGTGGTTAATAATGAAGAAATTGTGAAGCATTGAGTCATCTGCGAGTGATTGAAGGGGATTATGGGCGACAGACAAAAGATCATAAATATGAATGAGGAATAAAGCTGGAGCCAGAACTGATCCTTATGGTACACCAGCATTTACTCTTATCTTTCTAATGCAGAGATATGAGAGATCAATGAAACAAAATATAGGAGGCCATACCAAGAGGGTGCTGATGACGGGAAAAGGTTCCGAACACTGTCAAAGACTTAAGAAATACAGTATCAAGGGCAGCTGCCTCGGTCTCACAATGTTGGTTCACTAACTGATTCTACGAGTAATAAGACTATGTCTACACTGGCTTGCGTGGCCAAAACTATATTGTCTGTCACTAATTAAACTGTTGGACTCAAGATGTCTAATAATGTGCTTATTAATTACAATATCAAATACTTTATCAAAAGAAGATGCGATAGCTACAGGTCTATGAACTTCCCCTCTTTTGAAATGGGTAGATGTTGACTTCTTTCCATGAATTAGGGAATGAAAACGTACTTAGGAATAGTCTGAACAATGTAGCTAGAACAGGAAGTTCTAGGGAACCATTTTTTGTCAAAATTATAGGAATTCCATATGGACGCGGAGGTTTGCGGCAAAAATGTTAGATTTCCGTAGGGGTCATTTACAATGTTTTTATCTGAGGATGTTATTGGAGGAATGGGTATTGAACTGTTGGGTTGCTGTTGAAGGAATTGAGAGTAGACCAAAATATTCTGTTCTCAAATAGATTATATAATATTTTGGATGCTTGGTTATGAAGAAAGTATGATCTGGCGAGAACTGTTGCTGCTTTTGCGTGGATCGGGTAGCGGGAGAGCTAATACTATAATACTGAGCAATTCTGTTTTGAGATTTAGGAGGCAGTGGGCTGACAAGTGGGAAGAGGGAGCTCAAGAAAGACTGGGCGGGTAAATGGTGTTGAATGAGTTTCAGAAGAGTTGGATGGGACGGGTATGGGGCTTGTAGAGGTAAAGGGAAAGGGGAGAGGGAGCGGGGAGAAGGAATGGGGTAGAGAAATGGAGGGAGGGGGAAGAGAAATTGGATACGGGAATGGAGGAAGGGGGTCATTAACTAAAGTGGTTGGGGACGGAAGGGGGAGGGAGAAGTGCGAAGTAATGTGGGGAACAGCGACAGGGAAGAAGGGTATCTGTGTAAAAGGGGGGTGTAGGGTGTATATGTATGTATGTATGAATACTGTGGGGTGGGAGGGCGCGGCTTAAATGTGGGTTATATAATGCAAATGTTGCGTGTTATTACTCTTTCGTTTTTTCCTGCTAGCTAATGATCAGCCTCATTTTTACCCTTTAATTTAGTGGTAACTACATGCGCGGTTTATTGATAATAATCATGATGTGATGACGATGAAAATAACAATAATAAAAGTGATATGGAAAGGACCAACAGCAAATTAATAAAATAATGTAACATTAGACGGAGGATATGACCAAGTGGGAGTAAATATAATATTACAACTCTTTTAGATCTTGGGACTTACTCTGAGCAGAATAAACTCATCCGAAGTGAGCATGAATGTAATCTAAAAAGTTGTCCCGAGTATGTGATGGTTAATGGTGACAGGACTAACGCTTTTAGATTCTTGGTACTCAATTTCGGTCACTTAATATCATCTGGCGTTACAGCAAATATCTTGTCACAGCTAAACGCCTTAATCCTGGAAGGGGCGGCCTGACGAACAAATTGCCTTCATGTCACCCTGTCCTCTGCCATCGTAGCTTCTGTGAATACGCTGTTAGGAAGATGGCTTTCCGGGTACGAGGGGTTAATGAGCAAGTAATTTCAACACACTGGAACATCAAAACCCCTGAACTGGGTGTAATTCCCTGCTAAGAAAGGGGATTATGCGCGCTTCACACGGTCATGACAAATATTCAGGGAGCCAATACTCACTCATAATGCACCTCTCTTCGGTAAACGGATTGCGTTAAAAAGTGACAAAAATTGGTTGGTGTTTTACAGTGTGAAATATCTTGCATTTAGCTTTTGCAGATTGCCGTAAAAGTTAACATTCATTTTATATTCTGCATTTGCACATAGAAGATCAGTCCGTATTATTTTGCCTTGCAGTATTTGCTATATGCTACCTTTTCTGTTTATTTTGCCATTATTCTAATTGCTTAATAAATTACAGAGAGAGGAAACATGAATAGTCACTGTAACTTGCCGATCATTTCGGAACACATGAATGACATTTTATGACTAAAACATTTTTCTGCTAGAAATAACCCGCATTCAGTTTTTGTATTTAATACTGAGAAACATCACACGTCTTTGTATACACTCTTGCAGAAGTGGGTGCACGGGTTTTGTTTTACTGGATGTCCGCGCGCGCGCGTGTGTGTTGTGTGAATAAAATAACCCCAAAAGTTCTTATCCTATTTTAACCAAATTTGTTAAAAGTTCTTGAGAACAATCGATTGAAGGTCAAAGTTTTATCCAGCAAAGGTAAGCTTTCCTAATCAAACTTTTTTCCGATTTAGACTAAACTTGGTGGAAGGTGAACTATGAACAAAGTGGGGCAGCTTTAGAAAATAATCAGTAAAATGTTAAGGGCACGGGAGTAGGTTACACTCCAACCCGTGTGTCGTAGTGTTAACAGAAATAACGAGATAATTCTGATCACTTCACATACCGCCACAAGCATGACACCCAAGCACTCAACGCTCGCTAGAAAAACCCACAACAGATAAATTGATATGGAACTGCTAGCCTCAGTGTTGAGGTTTCTGGTGTATTTATAACAACACAGTGCGGCCGCTACATGATACTTCCTGGATCAACAGTTCACCCACTTCACCATCAGCAGGTTTTTTTTTCTGTACTCTTCCTACCACTGGACGGGTTTATTAGGAATATCTCGGGTTGGGTTGGGTTAGGTTAGGTTAGGCTAGGCTAGGCTAGAAACTCTCTCTATTCTAATATACTATAGCACTAGCCGTGTGTGCGTGTGTGTGTGTGTGTGGGTGGGTGGGTGGGTGGGTGGGTGTATTTTAGGCAGCCGAAACTACATATTCAAATCGCACCAAAATTGGCACAAAAATCGCAAAAAATTCGCTGATGTGAAAAAACTTGGTCCCATCACGATTGAAAAACTTTTACTATATTTACCTGAGCGATCACATTTTGACCAAAAAAAAAACCCATCTCCCGGCGCCCGGCGCTTACGGATCCCCGTAGAATTTTTTGCCCACAGATATAACTAAAATACTG
Source organism: Coenobita brevimanus (assembly GCF_032717465.1). Classification (NCBI taxonomy): domain Eukaryota; kingdom Metazoa; phylum Arthropoda; class Malacostraca; order Decapoda; family Coenobitidae; genus Coenobita; species Coenobita brevimanus. The sequence continues at coordinate 7,628,269 of NC_136976.1, read as the reverse complement.
TATAGCAGCGCGAGGGCCCTCCGCAGGAGCAAGTGCGAGGGGCCCAAAGGGCCCACGAGCACTTGTCCTTCACGATGATTTTCTTTTTATTTTCTTTGCCTTCCTTTCTTTTCTTTTTATTTTTATTTTCAATTTTACTCGGCTTTACTGCGGAGGAAAGTATCAAGATATCAATTTACTCATAATCCTGTAAAATCAAAGCTGTTTTTTCTTACATTCTTGGTACTGAAAGACAATTTTATTCACACCATATCGGACTTAAAAGGGTTAAAAACTATACTAAATCATTTCAGTAAATAAAATGATGCCCTCTATAATCTATTAACCTTTCACTGCGGTTATCCTCTTTTTGCTTTATTCTTAGTAAAGGCAGTTGATTTTATTTGAGGAAGGCATCGGGCCAAAAACTTTAGAATTGCTGTTCCCTCAGCCCCATTAACAGCACTTTTTTTTTTTTTTTAAATTCAGGTTACCAATAGATTATTACGGTTTTCGGAAATATCGGATTGAGAGGGCTTCCTGCACAAAAAGATGGCTTTTCTGCTTCATTACTGCTACCGCCACATAGTTTTATTTAGCTCAAGAGGGACATATCGGACAGGTGGTAAAGCGAGTTCTTCGTATACCTTAACAGCAACTCTCTCGGGCTGCTAGGACTGGTCTCTGCTGAATAGAATCATGTGACGGCATTTCTGATAATACGGTGCTAGTGTTGTCACCATAAGGGGGTTCATGGTGTCAATTAATACAAGTACGAATGTTGCTGTCACCATACGAGAGTTAATGGTGTCAAAATAATACAGTACTAGAGTGTATTGTCACCATAAGAGGGTTCAATGGTGACAAATAATACAGTACTAGTGTTGTTGTCACCATAAAAGGGGTTAATGGTGACAATTAATACAGTAGTACTAGTGTTGTCACAATAAGAGGGTTAATGGTGTCAAATAATACAGTACTAGTGTTGTTGTCACCATAAGAGGAGTTAATGGTGTCAAATAATACAGTACTAGTGTTGTTCGTTACCATAAGAGAGGTTACTGATGCTCCAGTGACTCACTCTAAAACGTAACAAAACCAATTAGCGTTAACTTCAGGAAAAGGATATTAAATTACCCTGGCCTTAAAGTAAATTGTTGATACATGATTAACACCCCGTGACTCGTATGCTCACACTTAGCTGAATAAAATCGTCTGGGCTTTGCTGGAAATAAATAGGGTTCACTAAGTTGTCCCGACCATCAGCAAGGGCGTTTCATGTCGTACCTGATTTAGATTCATTCCCACCTTTGCGTCTGCACCAGTTACAGAGCACTTCGGGACGAATAATTTCCACTCCTGACCATCAGCTCCAGTCAGGCGCACTGATGGATTTCGGGTTAGTCATTAATTTTACCACGGTCAAAGTCACGCCATATCAGATTACTTCAGGCCAAGTTAGATAACTCTGAAGTTCCTTCACATTAGGTTCGTTCAGGTTTCTTTAGGGTCATTCGTGTCAAATAACGCTTTTGAGTCAGGACCTTCACATTCAAATGGGCCCTATACAGCCCACTTCAGGTTCAATCCCATTCAGTCCTGCCATTTTGGGAATTAGCATCCAGTATTTCAATAGTACGGTTACGATTAACCACGATTTTAATAACATAAGTACCACATTACGAAGATTTCCAATTCAGTCAGTTCTAACACAGCTGCAAATAGACCTATAAAAATGTCTCATATAATTTTATAATACGATAAATTCTTTGGTTACTTTCGGGCAAGACATGACTGCAGGGCTCTTGTTTGGCGAGCCACAGCTCGCAAATGCGGTATTTTTTCCCTTCAGCGAACAAATTTTACACATGCAAGTCGCCTTTTGGCAAGGAGAAAATACATCCACTTCAAAACCCAGTAAACTACAAAATAAGTAAATCTCACGTAAATGAACAAAAAATTATTTTGCGATCGATTATGAAGTCTTTCTTGTCGCCACATTGTGAATGTTTAGAACATCATTATATGATTCTAATCATCACCATGTGTAAATAAATAAATATATTTTATTGCTCGTAAAATATTGTTCGGCTCGTAGTCAGTTTGGCTACTAATAATTTATTCGGCTCGTAAATCTGAAACCTGTAGGAGCCAAATGGCTCGCTAAACAACGGCAGTTAGCAAGAGCCCTGGACTGTCAATGTACAAAGATAGCTACAGGAACTCATTGGCGGCTCAGCTCCATTTCCTAAAATATGA
>NC_136976.1:7578396-7625931 GCF_032717465.1 Coenobita brevimanus | reverse complement strand
GTGTGTGTGTGTGTGTGTGTGTGTGTGTGTGTGTGTGTGTGTGTGTATCCCTCAGCCTAATATTATTGTCATGTATAATCATATATTCTTTAACGACACAATTTTGGCTTTACTACTTGATGCGGTTCTTGCCGTTGGATGGTGCCCCTCACTGCCTGCCTTCAACTCGGGTACGTCGTGTCTATGTTATTCTTGCTGGCTCCAGACGACTTTGTGAAGCTTGGATATAGATTTCGAATGGGAAGGGCTATCTTAAACCTTTTTTAATTCTCTTAACACGAGGTGTCTTTCCTTAAGATGAATATATGCGTCTGAAGGTACCGGATTAAAAAAAAAAAAAAAACGACCTTAGTGAAGAGGAAACTGAATTGTAAGTGGGCCTCAGTAACATTATGGCATTGATGAACTTACTTCAGAATTTAATATTCATATTATACTGAATACTGTCTTTGTTATTCACATTCTAAAATTGTTTTTTATCCATAAGTGTAGTCTGAATTATATCCACATATTACACAGGAAAGATGGTAATAGGCGGGAAAGCTCATCATCTCCTCACGATGTAGTGCTGCCTACTTCTTCCTGACAAGTCAATCATTCTTTTCTGTGTCTGTCCTAGTCTCATCCTATTTCTCCCTTCCTTCCTGTCACTGTTGACTGGTCTTCTTTCCACTTCAGTTGGCACTACAGTGAGTGACAAGCCAAACGATTTCCAGTACCTTAGGAAACCATTTATAACGTTGGGTGGCAGCCATATACCCAAATAACTGGGAAACGTGGAGCCGTTAGCTAGGTGGAGACGCATATGCTGCGTCCACACAGGAACCAAACCTCCATATTAGTCCCCGTGCCTAATTACGGCAAGAAGCTGTCAGCAGCATGGAAGCATTGGTTTGCTGGATGGGACGGCCAACAGGGGCAGTCGCTTGCCTGCGGTTGATGGGCCTGCTCGATCAGACAGACTAGGGTAGCATAACAAGAGAAGCAGAAAAATTATCTATTAAGTTCATTCTAAATCTGGTCTGTGGTAACCTTTTGCTCTGAGTTTTCATAAATAAACGCACTCTTGACTGTGATAATTTTAGTATTCTATTCCAGCAGAAGTCAGACGGTTTTATTCAGCTGAGAGTCAGTCGCAGGAGTCTGAGAGTGTTAAGAACTTGAACCCTGTATAAAACGCAAGAGTTGTAGGAAAAGTAAAGGTGTTCTAGTAAATCAAACGAGGGATGGAGGGGAGAGAAGAAATTCAGAGAGAATAAAAATAAAAAGGGGCAACAAAAACAGTGAGGTTCCATCCCCTTAAAAAATTGGACAGAGAGGAGGAGGAAGGCAGGGAAGGGTTCGGCTGTCCTCTGATGCTGTTGGTGTTTTAAAGCTCACCTCGTCAAGCTCTCATACTCGTGGCTAATAAGAAAGCTCTGATAGGCCTATTTAACAAGGGTACTTTAGCCCGCGTATATGACTGAAAAAGTTAGTGTCGCCTATGTTCATCGGCTCAGGAGTCTTGCTATATTTCGTCCACCTTAAACCGTCTGAAACTTTCGTCCGTTTGAAGCTTCTTTCTTGTCGATCGAAGTTTGAGAATACTTTAGCTCTACATCCCTTCCATAGCGCGTCTTAATGATGGACACTTTTTTTCTAGTGTTATTATCTTGTTATATCTCAGCAGTTAGGATGAGGAGATGGCAATTCCAGGCCACGTGAAAAGGGGAGTATAAAGCCCTTTCCTTGGCGATGTATTATGTATATTATGTTCATTTTACCCTAACTTGGCCTAAACTACCGCCTCTCCACCTTGAATGTCAAATTATAATGATAAATTAGCAAAAGAATGTGGTCTTAGTCACGAGGAAATGATGCAGAACCGTATTTTTTTTTTTTTTTTCAGCCGCTGAGTTACATGAAGTAAGGTGCAAACGGACGAAAATCTATCCAAGACAGAGAAAAAAATAGTACAGACAAAATCATTCACTTGTACGATACCTGTGTCTTTCTGATTTAGCAAGCAAATTTCATAACGAAAGTCTTGATCTTAGGAGGCATTAAAAACACAGCTTCCTTTGCGATATGTTTTCCACACTAGATCCAACTATTCCCTTGCATATTGTCTATGTTTCTAACATCGATATACATTACATAACTACACAGAAAAGCATATTACCGAGCCATAAGAAGAACGAAAAGGGTAAGGAAGAGGTGCAAGGAACGCTCCATTGTGCTGGTTTCAGCCTTTCAAACCAATGACTTACATTTTCAACTTAATTTTCTATTGATTCATCCTACGGTACACTTCTCATAATGGAGGGATTACTGAAGGATGTCTATATGATGATGATCCGATTTCTGTATGTTTGTTTGCTCGTTACCGTAGCACAGCAATAACGGCGAAACGGAGCGCTATTTTTGTTAGAGCAAGGTACCGGTCACATACTCTAACTTGAAGAATAAAACAATTTCCAGTCCAACCGGGCCATCAGTTCCCGAGTTATGACTCATTTCTGGCCTTTTCCTTGAAATTTAGGACTTAATTTTAGTGGAGAGGATGGATTTGTGCCGTCACTGCAATTGCCAGCGTGACAGAAGAGGGAAGAGTAACGTGTTTGTTGTATTATCACTCTCTCGCCTATCCCTCCTCCCTCCTTATGCTCCTTAAATTGTATATTATAATGACACTGTAAATTAGTATAATAGCAAACACTACTATCTCTCTCTCTCTCTCTCTCTCTCTCTCTCCTCAACCGGTGTCCCAGCAGCATGAAAATAACGGAAAACTCCTCGCTCCATCTCGCTCATGGCGTGAACAATTGAAATTTCGGTTACCTTTCGACTCAAAATACGAAATGAACTGACACTGAGCGGAGGCCGCCGAAGGCGGCTTTTAACCAAGTAGCAAAGAATGATCAAAAGTCTCTTGAAAGCCGACTGAGGGTAGCAGTAACAGAATGTAAAGTACGATGTGTGAATGAAATGACAAACCAAGACAGGGAAAATCAGGAAAAGTGCCGAGAGAAATCAATGGCAATATATTGGAATTATCAATGAAGATGTAAGCAATGTCCGTTTTATATTGTGAGTGTTCGGGCGCTGCAGAGGCGGACATCGAAGTATTGGAGTTTTGAGTGCACTTTGACTGGAACAGCGAAGGATCAGGTGTGTGTGTGTGTGTGTGTGTGTGTGTGTGTGTGTGTGTGTGTGTGTGTGTGTGTGTGTGTGTGTGTGTGTGTGTGTGTGTGTGTGTGTGTGTGTGTGACAGAGAGAGAGAGAGAGAGAGAGAGAGAGAGAGAGAGTTTTAGAAGACTAAGGAGGGGATCGAGCAGTAGAGAATGTGTGTGTGTGTGTGTGTGTGTGTGTGTGTGTGTGTGTGTGTGTGTGTGTGTGTGTGTGTGTGTGTGTGTGTGTGTGTGTGTGTGTGTGTGTGTGTGTGTGATTCCAAAATATCTTGAAAAGGGAATAATTGGGTGAGCTGGAAACGTAAATGTAAAATCCGAAAACAAAATGTGTGCAAAACGGTGTAGTTTAGGCAAGGAATGCATTCACGAAAATAAATAAATGCATAAATAAACAAAAGTACCACACAGAAAGGGAACCATGATATCCGATGTTTCCATTACAGCTCGTGACACCCAGAGAAGAAACTGTGATAAGAAAAAACAAACTTACTATAGATGAGAAAGAAAATGTCACAAGCAAACGATACACTGCCTCATGACGACAACAAGCAAGTAACAAGGTACACGATCATCAGTCACACTTATATGGTTTTGTGCACCAGTACTTTCTTGGTAAAGTGTACATGATATAGTGAACGAAAGGAGGGTCAGGAGAGCTGGACTGTAAAGTTCAAAGAGTGCTGAAGGATGAAAATAATGTAAAGATGAGATTGAAGAGGAAGAGGGTATTGAGTGAACTTGTTGGAGGGGAAAGAAGGAGTCTATTTAGGTGGGAGAAGAGACGATAGGAATATAAATGAAGCGGTTGACGAGGAAAGGAGCCATTTAGATCGAGGAGGGGAAGGTGGATTATTTTTGATGAAGAAGCAAGCGGTGAATAGGATGGAGAAAAAGGAGGGAGGAGACAGCATGACATCTAGTAAGTAAATGGAAAAAACTGATACAAAAATGAGGTGGCTAATAAGGAAAGGACAAACACACACACACACACACACACACACACACACACACACACACACACACACACAGGTCGGGACAGTTTATGCTGGATGAAGCAGTACAGTGTGCACGAAAAGACAGACACTGAAGTACGGGGAAAATGAGACGAATGCATAATGGGAAAATGACGTAATCAGGTTCAAAATGGAAAAGTAGATTAAGTGCCATGAAGTAGGCAAAAAAAAAAAAAAAAAAAAATGGAAAAGGGGGGAAAAAGAATCAGAAAGTGGATACAGAATGGTTGGATAAGATAAGCGTGAGCTTGACGATGAATGAATGCACTTATATGAGAGGAGGGTAGGTTATCTGGGTGAAGGAGTAAGCAATATGGTAAAATGGAAAAAGAATGAAGGAGAGAAAAGGGGGAAAACGGGTATAACATAGGAGGAGAAAAGATGAATGAGAACTTGATACAGAAGGACTCATTCAGGAGAGGAAGGGTTAACTAGGCTGTGTGTGATGAAGGTGAGAGCAATGTGTACAGGGACGATGGAGGGTTGAAGTGTTTGTCAGAGTCAGGGAGGCAAGCCGACTGCTGCTCGGGAGATGAAGGTTGTCTGATGGAGTGAACAAGGGCTTTGAGAGCGAGGCAGGTTAGGGAGAGCGAGAGAGGTGGGGAGAGACAAAGGAATGGAGAATGAGGAAGATAAAGTGAAGAGGAATGAGAGGACAAGAGACAGAGGGAGAGAAGGGATGCAAAAACATGAGAGGAGAGGGACTGAGAGAGGAGTGGGAGGATGAAGAGGGGCGAAATATAGGAAGAGAAATTTGGAAAAACTGGAAAATGGGAAGTCGCGATGGAAGAAAGCAAGAAATGAGAGAAAGGAAACAACAGGGGAAGAATGCCAGGGAAGGTGAGGGGGAAGGACGGAGAGGAGAAACAAAGAACGCCAAGCCAGAGGAAAAGAGTGAGGGAGAAATGGATTAGTGAAGGAAGGAAAACAAAGGAAGGCGGATACTAATGAGAGAGAGAGAGAGAGAGAAAGAGAGAGAGAGAGAGAGAGAGAGACGGAGAAACAAAACACTGACAAAAAAATGAGGAAAAAGTGGCAACGCCTAGGGAGTGAGGCGGCGATGTGTGACTTTGCAGAAAAGTAATGGACGTTTCTGCCTGCTAAGCTTACACAAAAGAAGGAGTTGGAGGAAGGAAGGACGGGAATGCAAAGTGAAAAAGAGGATAAGGTGAGGACGTAGAGAGATTAAACGGCAGAATTAGCTGCAGTATGTAGTGCTGCCTACTACTTCCTTTGCCTTTATCAATCTTTTTCTGTGCCTGCCCTCCTCTCTTCCTGTTTCACCCATCTTTCCTGTCACCTCTTATTGCTCTTCTTTCCTTTACAGGTGGCTTTACATTAAGTGACAAGCCAAATGGTTTCCTGTAATCCAAGAAATCATTTACAACGTTTGGTGGTACCCATATAACCAAACCATACGTGCTCCCTACGTGTCAACAAGAGGGTTCTTGGAGGGTTAGTGCCCCTCCCTGTAAGACAAATAACTCTAAGTCAAATGGCCACCCCTTACGGGATATGGCGTCTGGCAATAGATAGATAGATAGATGTGAAACCCCGTACAAAAGTAGTGCACATTTTGCCTGATAAGGTGAGAGGAAAAAAAAAAAGCGAGCTAGGGAAAGAATGGACGGAAATAGAGAGAATGAAAGAAGAGCATTCGGGAGCCGAATGCTAATCGCCCGCCAGAATATGCTGTTGACTAAGTTACAAGCTACTTACAAACCAAATGTGAAGAAATTAGCAAAACTCTATGGAATTCAGTCACCGCGTTTCACAAAAAGCCAATCCATATTAAAACTAGTTGACGTTTGGCAGCCATTTTGGTGACGACCTTGACCCCGAGTGCCCATTTTCGAACCTGACCAAGAATTTAACAATATCTTGATACTCTGAAGGTTCCATGTTGATAGTTCAAGCCGTTCATGATATAATTGTAACAGAAAATCCATGTTAAAACTAGTTGACCTTCGGCATTTTGGTACTGTACTTTGACCCCGAGTGCCGGTCGTTGAACTCGTGCAAGATTTGACCATATCTTAATACCTGATGGTTTCATGTTGATAGCTCAAGCCGTTCATGAAATAAAATAGTAATAGATGGTCCATATTAAAACTAGTTGACCTTTGGCAGCCTTTTTTGGTAACCTTGACCTTGACCCCAAGTGCCCATTTTCGAACTGGGCCAAGATTTTGGCTATATCTTGATACTCTGAATATTTCATGTTAAGAGAGCAAGACGTTCATGAGATATAATGGTAACAGATAATCCATTTTCAAACTAGCTGACGTTTGGCAGCCATTTTGGTGACCTTGACGTTGACCCCGAGTTCCCATTTTTCGAACTCGGCCTAGACTTTGGCCATATCTTGAAACCCTGAATGTTTCATGTTGATAGTTCAAGCCATTCATGAGATATAATCATAACACACACACACACACACACACACACACACACACACACACACACACACACACATACACACACAGATTCTGGCAAAAACATTATCGCGGGCGATAATAAATGGAGAAAAGGCAGGAGATGCTGCGAAGTGAGAACTAGTGAGCTGTTGATATGTAAGAACCTCTACACAACCGACAGACATTTTTCCCTGCTACTGTATATATAGGGTCGTTGCAAGTGCCACCAACAATTTCAGAAGAGTAACTTATGAGAGCAAGAGGTCCAGTAAAACACACGGACTCGACACATGAGCCAAATCCATGAGGACTCGCTTAATTCAAGCTTAAATATTGATATGCCAGGTAGTCTGGTCACAGCATGTGAAGTTCACGTCTTCGTCAATTAAAAGTGTTGAATATTTTACCTCAAGTTATCAGAGTCCTACAACAAATATCAAAAGATCAAACTACAGAACCAAGAAGGAAAATAACCAACGTCAGTTATCAAACCTGTGAATAATGTATCTGTATATAAAAGGCTAATCTTCTTGTTCCTTCAGTGTACCAGATTTTAACTAAACTTCTCTTTTACATCCTCATTATCAACCATCCGTGGTATGCTAAGGACAACTCTAACGTTTTATCCCAGCTAACGCCAAACGATTATATTCGGCTAGAAGTGATTCCCACGTGATAAATAGGTAATACTTTCACAGAAGGTCAGGGTAACTCCAGTATGCGGTTCCATCCAAATCCAGATTATTTTCATCTGAGAGGGCGTCATAATGGTCTGGGCGTTAACTTCGAACATTACTTAATAAAAGTAATTAAAATTCAGTTAATAAACAAGCAATATTATGAAGTTATGCATATTTCATTCACTGCACTCTGTGGTACGCGAGAGAAAAGTTATTAGGCCATAACAGCATTTGTGGTTCTTACAACGATATAAAGTATATCTTATCTGGCACATACCAGCCAAACAAAAATGATATGATGAAATTAATCGACATTTCTTCAATAACAACAGAAGCATTTACCTCAAAACTAAGTATAGAATGTACAACTTGGAGGTAAAAGTTACCAAGGTATCATCTCTTCAACTTTTCATTTCTTGCTGCTGGCTAATATTCTTCTCGTTCAGGACTATTGTGATGGCATTAGGGGGGACAGAGTTTTATTATGTGTTGGTGGGTCTTGGAGCAGATTATAAGTATGTTTTAGCGAAATTTAAATCGTTAATATCTCCTTTACTCACCTAAGATGAACTCCTGTCGTTTTGGACATTCCCAGTGTTAGAGGAAACACATCCATTAGCACATAACTCTGCACTACTGTCTTATTCTCCATGTTTGTTACTTACAAAGTGATTTCCTTCAGCCACCAGTAATCCATGTAAGAGCATGAGATTCTCCAGTGGGGTAGGCTTCATTAATTAATTATGAACTCCTCCTGCTACTACTAAGCACAGGCATAAAAACTGTGCAGCCATACTTGCAATCATTCTTGAACTTAGGTTGTGCTTAATAGTACCTATTCATTTGCATTCACTCATATACACACCACACAGTTCCCAGTTAATTAGAGTGAATATTATGGTGAAAGTATACGAAAACAAAATTACACTACTGTACTATGGAGACTTGTGTACCCTAGAAACTGGATAGATTCCTTGACAGATAATATGTCTGAGTTCAGTTTTCCTAGAGAGAGTAACGGCCATGACGATGATGATGATATCGCAGCATTTCATAAAACTCTCTTACACACAAACATTGCCAGATCTTACGCAATACGCTTGCAAGCAAACTTTTTAATTCAATAACTCCGGTGCATTAAGTCATCCCTATATATACACTGTCTTTTTATGTTCCTTTTCTTGAAGTCGTCAGTAGTATACAAAAAAAAAAAAAAAAAATGCCCATCAAAATATTCCTAACTGTTGCTGTGCCCCACTTTCATGTGGAATGTGAATTAAGTGGACTGCAGACTTTAGCTGCCTTTCCTCTGCATGCTAACGGGCTAATTTTGAAGGCTGGGGAAGTAATTGATAGACGCATGTATATCTAGGCAGTGGAGCCACCCAGTGCCATCAAAGGAAAGGATCCCTCTCTAGCACCAAATTCCTACCTCTAACGCTGATTTACCAGTTTCCCACAATTTATAACTCCAGTTGAATAAAAAGATCGTGATATTTCGAAATTTATTTCCAAACATATAACAATGACTTACTGTCCTGAATGAAGACTAGTACTAATGCCTACAGCTCCAAGATCTCTCTCCAATGATGTAAGCAAGAATGGGACGAAAAAGACGTCTTCAGGCAGAAAAAGATCAATGTAAACTTTCTAAACACTTCATAATATAATCGTCTGTCATTATACACAATCAAGAATAAAAAAAGTTCTTACAATTAAAGGGCTGCTTAAGGTTTTTCTAATCCCTCCAAGTCAAGGCCATCTTTCCGAAGCCAGATATAACTGCCTTGTGTTTACTAAGAATAACTCAAAATACGTTTTCCGGTTAGATAAGGTAACCCACATAACCAGACGACATCTGTTTCAGTTTTCTTTTTGCAACCTCCTGTCGATTTTATTCCGCTGAGAGAGAGAGAGAGAGAGAGAGAGAGAGAGAGAGAGAGAGTTATACACCGGTACAGCCCTTACTTGTGCAATTATTAATAATGGTGGGTAGTGGGGTTGGTCGGTCAGGAAATGGAGACCTGGGAGCCATCAAGTATCTACTTAGTGTGATGAACATGGATGGGAGCTTAGAGGATGAAAATGCGAAAAATGATACATCAGGGATGAATGGTTGGAAATCTAGCTTTTGCAAGGATGGGATGTGAGTAATGGTGTTGAACGACAGTATTGTGATCCTTCAATAATATATGGAAGTGAAGCTTAGGCATAGCTAGAAAGACACAAATCAAAGGCGTGTGAAATGGAAATCGTTTATTTACAGTACAGTAAGATGAGCATGTGGTTACGTGGGGAGTCAAATGGACAAATAGCAAAAGTCGGGAGGGTGGTGGTGTTGATCAAGATGTCCTGGAAAGTGGTGTGGAATTATGGAGTACCTTGAAATGGCTTGGCCATGTGGCGGGAATAGAGTGAGAGACTGACAAGGAGAGAGTACGTGAGTATGGTGAATGGAAGGGCGGGGAGTCAGACCAAAGATGAAGTGGATGGACGTGGTGGAAGGGAATAGGAGTGATAATAGTGTGGGTGGAGGGCGGACCGCATTATGGTAATGGACAGAACGACGTGAGGAGATTTACTCTTGCCGTCCCTTGAAGCATTAAGACGTCTGACTCCAAGGATATAACTGAAACCTATTCACAAATTTACGTACAGTATCCATCCACCTCCTCTTTTACCTTCCACACCTATTTCTGCTGGCAATATCAAGAACAAAAAATTTAAAAAAGTCCTGGCAATAAGGGAGTTAATGCGAGGACGGTTCGGCGAGGCCACTGACACGACACTTTGCAGGACCTAATCTGGGCCTTTGAGCGCAATTTCATTAAGTAACTCGCTTAACTCATATTTCACCCAGAGGCTAATAGCGCTGCACTTTGCTCTAATTACACTGCTCCAGCGTAGTTCACTCCCGCTATTTCCTCCAACAACAGATTATCAATTTGGAATTCACAGTGTATTCGCCAGTTTCAGTCCGACGACATTTTCCTATTATTTTTACCGCTGCTACGTCAAGACAACTTTATTTAGTCTAGTGAAGGATTCACTAACCCGGTACACTACAAGAAGCCTCGTCTTCCACTCTCAGTTGAATCAATACGTCGGGAAGTTGCAAGAATAAAATTAACAAAACTGCCGTGTTGAAAAACTTATTCTCTTGCTGTAAATGAATTTTATTCAACTTAGGGGTGACTTCTGATAGTAAAGTAGCTTTAAGCAATCACATCACCATATCATACGAAGTAATTCATTTTTACTTTTTTGCAATAACTATACGATTTTATTCAGCTTACGATAGACTCATCTACGGTAATTAATTTTTTTAGTTTGGTGCCACCAAACGCTTTTGTTTAGACAAGGGAAGACATACTACACTATGAGGTTAAAAGCAACCACATCATCACCTAGAGTAAACTGTTTATTTTTCTGCCACCAGGTTAGTTTCTGAAAACATATATCAAATATGACTTACGACAGTGAAGGGATCAGGCACAGCCTTTAACCCTATCAGTACAATGGCGTTTTCCAGTTTATTCCTAGATGCCGTCAGACTTAAGTAATTTTTTCGGTCAATGTTACGGTGACTGTGTGTCGAAATCGTGGACGGGGATTAGGGGCGTGACGTCGCATGCTTTGGCACCTCCCATAGACTAACGTTTTAGTGGGTATGGGATGAAGGAACAGGGAGGGTAGGAAGCATGACGACGGGAGGGGTGAGAGAGGCCGAGAGGGGGATGTAGTGTGGGAGGTAGGAGGATGGATCAGAGGGAGGGATGGGATGAGTGAGATAAAGGGTGGGATGGGGTGAGGGATATTGAAAGACTGATGGAGTGAAGGACGAAGGGGAGAAATGGGCTGAGGATACGATAATTGTTGTATCACTTATAATTTAATCCCCGTGCGAGAAACAGGCAAATGTTGCAAATAATTACAAAACAATACCTGTGATAAAGTAATGGTTGTAAATAGTGTCCAGCTTCCCTTTCAGTAAAATGACGCTTATGTAACTCGATTTTTGCTGCTACTAAGTTTATTCCTTTGTGATGGCGACGATGACGGGATAGGTTGAGAAGCGGGGAGAGATGGTAGGCAAGTGGTTAGAGAAGTCGTTTGTTGTCTAAAATGACTACTGATCTTCCACAACACCCACAAACATGTCAGAAAAACACGCCCGCTAAATCCATAACGCCAATGTGGGCGGTGGATATGAGTTTCTCTCTCTCTCTCTCTCTCTCTCTCTCTCTGACTGTAATTCCGTTTCAAAACAGATTCCCTTTGTGGTAGGTGGGTTTCACCTATGGTCGACGACAAGTTAAGGTTGGAAATCGAACTTCGTGAAACTCAGATTATTCGGATCTAGGTTATGTGGCGTTTAGGCAGGTTAATGCATTAAATGGCTTAAAATTCTCTCGTTTGTTTATATTTTGATCATTAAGGGGAAAAAATGGGCTGAAAACCCATGTTTTTTTTTTCTTTTTTTTTTTTTTTTACGATTATGAGATTTCTGGTTATACTTATGATGGGTTTTTCTCATGGATATCTTATGCGTTTTGACCTTTTTTTAGTTTCAAATTGCTACAAAACGCTAGTTTCTGTGGTGGGACTGGCTGGTCTAAAACTGAGAAACAAGTGATTTGCGACACATTTCAAAGTCAAATTCTTTCTAAACATATTAACTGAAAAATATATATATATCTTCAGTACCCGGTGTAATGGCTTTGCAAACATTTACCTGATATTATTATTGCTGCACCCAGATGATTTTAGTCAATTTATGTAGGGCATGTAGTGCAGGTAGTACAGGAGTATGTTAAGACTAAAATATCTAACTTCTCCAGTTCCCAAAGTCTTTCCTGAGCTTAGTAATATCAGCTGATGGTAGAGGAAGATAAAATAAAAACTACATCATCGGACTGAATAGGTTAATTATATTCATGCTGCCACAAAACAATGTTATGCATTAGTGTAAAAGCTACTTATTACAATGACGCTTGATCAGTTCCATTCTTACTGTCACCAGATAATTTTTTTCAATACGTAAGGGGCTGATTAAGGCACAGGTGGCCCTGGCATATTGTTATACATTCATGCCTATCTAGTAATTTCTTAGATTTCTTCTTTTAATTTATTGGCTGTAAATGACTCTCTCTCTCTCTCTCTCTCTCTCTCTCTCTCTCTCTCCTTCATTCTCCATTCTCTGTATCAGTCGCATTTAATACCTCCCTGTTTCATTCATTTGCACTGCACGCCATTTTTCTCTTCCACCACCGCCATTCTGGTTTATGGTGCAACAAAAACTATCGATATATGCCAGTAACTCATTTCCCGGGCGACAGACGGTATGTGCACATGCACTCGCTGATATATGACATTGTCAGGCAATTACCAGGCACAAGAGGTAAACATTTACTTGGTTGATCATGAAAGTCTTTAATTGCATCTGATCAAATCCTTAACTAAGAGGTCTTTTCTATGCAGCATATGTTCTTCTTGTTGCTGGAGTAATGTGCTGATAAAGAAAGTATTATGTTTAATCATCTACACATTCTCGCTTAAAGGTCGCCTTCGGCGGACTTTCCACTCGATGTCAAAAATGCTGTGTTGCGGTAACGCCAATGCCTGCAAAGAAAGTAATCCGCCTAAAGGTCGCCGAGGCCGCTCAATGTCAAAAGCCAGAAATCAGTCATAACTCGAGAACCGGTGGCCTGATTGGACTGGAAATTGTTTTATTCTTCATGTTAGAGCATTTTAGCGGTACTTTGCTCTGACAAAAACTGCGCTACAATGCGCCGTTTTTACTATGATACGGTAACAAAAGGACAAATCAACATACATACAGAAACAGGATCATTACAATATTCATAGACACATGCTATCACGTACGTTGGAGTTAATACTTAGCTCATACTGAATAACGTTCATTTGATATAAGATTGTGGGTAGTTCTTCCAGGCTCTACCGTATCGGTTAATGACCTCATTTCAAGACGTCTTTTCAAAGAAAGTCGTCTAATGATGGGCAACACTGCATAAAAAATGACGCCATAGTACAAGTCTTTCCTAATTTTTGTAAAGTCGACTCCAGAGAGAGAGAGAGAGAGAGAGAGAGAGAGATGGTATGTATACTGTACACTGCAAAAGCTCACGTATGGGTCATCCACACATATATAGGCATAAACCATGCACACGGGGTAAATAGTTAACTGCCTCAACAAAACAGGCTCGACCCAATGCGGATCAACCACTTCACTGTGACACATTAACTATGCGGAACAAAATCGTTTGGAGATGGCGAGAATACTGTCACTTTTTAAATGACGCAAATATACTGGATCATATACACTTAAACACGAATATGACTTACATATGGAGAAAATACTTGGCTGGTTCACGAAGAGAGGCACTACCTTTATATGGGGAACCTCTTCACTACGTTGTGTTAAAAAATATGGAAAATTCATAAAGCAAAAAATATGTAGCTGTTTTTATCTACTGAACTGATAATGCAATCATCATTATCATCATCATCATCATCATCGAATCGTTGTGTCCTCAGATTACACGGAATGAGGACTCTAGACTCTGCCTGTCTGATTAGTTTTGTAACATTAATCACAGATCCCTCAACTAGGAACTTTCATCAGGCCATGTTTTATACATGAAAACTTGTTTTGTAGTTTCTCCTTCACTTATTTCGCTACCATTGTTACGGAACAGAGAAAGATAATGTACACTTTAAGTGAGAATACGAAGAGTCACTACTGTCCCGTAAAGTTCCAGGTTCAAAACAAAAGAGTTAGGTAAAATTACAAGTTAAAGTTTAATGCACAAACTAACAACAAAACATTCAGAACTCATAAGGATAATGTAATGGCAAATAAACAGGTTAAATATATGGTTAACTGCAATAGCCTCTATTAACACGAAGTTAGCAAGAGTAAATTTATCTAAGTCAGCCCTGATAAAATGAGATACCAGATAATACTCAGTGAATGCCAGATAAATTATTACAGATACAAACTATTATCAAAAATGACTGACATAAAGATCCATACATGAATTACAAAAACTTCACTAAGCCTACAACTTAAACTTATGCTATACAGTACAAGAAAAAATGCAATAACAGTAATACTCAAATTACACACAGCTGCTAGATGGTTGGAGACTTCTTGAGCACTCACAATAATAATATCTGTACAGGGGAGGACAGAGATGTGAACAAAATGAGGAGCAGATCTAAGTGGCCATGATGCAGAGACTGAGCTCATTATATAGGGGCCAGCAGAGCCTGATACAACTTGTAATAAGGACGCGCAAATGAAGCGATGGGGACAAACGGTCGACAATCCCGCACTGAATAACAGAAAGGACGACTTACTCTACTATAACGGTAGCAGGGGGGACTGAGGCAGAACACGCTCGTGATCAAACATGCAGCATACTGTGCGTTAAAATGACACAAAAGATGATGAAATCATAGGTTATGTAACACCATGCACTTTACAAATTAGAATGAATAATAAGGGTTTTTAAAATATGAAGACAAAAAGATTTCTCCTAGCATTAAACTTCCACGGAGACCTGTTTATTTACCGTGATTTCAGTATTTCTTAATAACAAAATTAGGTGCAATATTTTCCCATCGTACCCTTTCACTCCACTGCAGAGGAGTTATGAGGCTGCATGTAACAAAGATAATGGGCAGTGTCATCAACATACCTAAAAGTAAACATAAGGGGTGGAAGGTGTCCTTCTTCCTTCTCGCGTCAGTTTTATCTGTCTATTAAAACATGCAATTGACGTGAATGGACATATTAATACAATACCATCAGGTATAAAACGCTGACGTAACAGATAACACAACAGTGCATCAACAAAAGCTGGATAAACTATGTCAACACTGAATAATAATCAAAGATCATTCAATCACGCTTTGAGAATTACCACCCATCACTCTCCCTGATATAGTGTATATATATTTTTTTTATGAAGGTTAACATGGCAGTTAACTCTCTCATTGTCGAATCATCTCTAGTACTGTACTGTAACAAACGCCAGACGATTTTGTCCATCTGCCACTGAGGCACAGGACCCTGAGTGTTAATACTGTTCCCATAAAGCCTGTTGGGAGACAACAATTAGACTCTGTTCCAATTAATGCCACACGATTTTATCCAGCTGCGAGTGGGTCATTTTGTCCCGCGAAATATTAAGATTCTTACTGGAAGGGGTCAAGATTGAAGACTAATAAACAGTAAAACAACTTTGATTTTCCTCTTAAAGTTTCAGTATTGCTTGAAGCCCACGAACTGCATGCATTATCCAACATTTTTTAACCCTCTCAACGTTGCGCCTTTCCTCGCAGTGTATTCCACATAACGTCAGACATTTTTTATTCAGATGAGTACCATAGCATCCTGATGGTGTTACTACTGGTATTACTAATCGTTTCACGGTAAAGACAATTCAAGTATTATATTCCAGCTAACTCCAGACGATTTTGTTTAGCTGAGAGTGAGTCAGAGGAACCTGGATGTTCAATAATTGTCTTTGTTTCTAAAAACGAGTGGCAGACTTGTGAACACGCTCATGTTGACTTTCTCTTGACTTTCTTTGGAACTGACAGCTTTTACCAGTGCAGCATCTCATTGTACATCCCCGTCCACATTACACCCAGGGTTAATTATGACTAGGGAAAATATATCTAAGGTATATTCTAGGTTGGGACAATTTTATACCTCGAGATATATTTTGTCCCTGCCAAAACTATACTCTCATAGGGCAAATTATATCATTCATATATATATATATATATATATATATATATATATATATATATATATATATATATATATATATATATATATATATATATATATATATATATAATATTCTTGCTAGGATATGCTTTCACAATAATCACAGATTAGTTAATCTAACTTTACAATGCTCTCATAAATACAGATCCACAACATTTATTACAGAATGTGTTCACGAATAGTCTGTGGCTTTGGTAATGTCAAAAGCTAAAATTTGACAACTGCACCACGTTTATTGAAACATTAAGATATTTTGAAACGCTTTCTACGTAAACAGCATACTTGGAGGCTTTTCTTTGCTGGAAACGTTAGCCACTCCAGTAGATGTTCATAATGAATGTAACAAGATGTCGCGTTCATTATGGGTTCAGTTACTCATTCAGTGTGCTGGTTCGCATGGGTTCCAAGATGGAACCCCCTTGGACTGGTTTATATACTGTCATCAAGACTCCACAAAGTACGTCTAAACTTGAGAAAGTCAAAACATACAAGGTTTTGAGCTACGCTTATCACGCCAACAACCATAAAGACTGCAGCAATGATGACTAGCAATCAATCTCTTAACAGTGCCAACACCGTCAACGACCACTCAGGTGACGGCATGGTCATGGACACAACATATGTGTAAAAAGGACCAATGGGAATCTGAAATTTTTTCCTATCATTTTTATGAGTATATTATATTGTCTGGTCTATGGGGGTAGAGTTTTGGCTAGACCAATGTACCCCGGGGAATAAAATATTTTAGCCTAAAATATACCACAGGTATGGCACAGCCCAGGGCAAACTGACTCCGGGTATAGCTCGGCCGAGGGTATGCACTGGGCTGTTACCCTATTATCAATTTTAACCCTCTGATTCCATGTTTTTGTATAGCAGATTCGTAAATCAGGGCATCTGTTAATTTAAGGCACACTAGCGTCCATTTAGCCCATGAATCCATTACAAGCCCCATCAGTTGGTATTTGACTACTGAACATATGTCATTGACTGTAAATACACCAATATACCGATTCATTTAGTACAGCTGCTGGGTGTAAACACGCTGTCCCGTACATTTTCCCATTATATAGCAAATGTGAATATCGCTTTTCTCTCTGACAGAGTAGCAGAAATGTTTCGACTTTGCGAGTAGCCTGCAAAATGCAACTGCTCTTTATCCTGTGAGACAAGGTGTTCCTGCCGAGTATATCCCATGAGGGCTTGCATCCGAAGAGAGGTCTGGGTTTACTGCTCCCATAACACTGCTCAGGAGCAGGCAACTAGTCTCTTTAGACTATGTAGATGGCCCCAAGCCCCGACGCTCCTGATAGGACGGTAAATGACTGGAGAACAGATATATATATATGATCCGATGATAAATTTGTGATGCACTTCCTCCTCCTCTTGCTCTACCTTGTCAAAAGCACACACACTATCCTTACCCCGTTCGCTGCTTCTTTTTTTTTTCTTTCTTTCTTTTTTCTTTTTTTTTTAAGCACAGGGTCAATCTGTACCAGCGAGAAGTACTGCCGACAGTCTAAGTCGGCACACTGAGGAGTTTAGTTTTGGCTATAACCAGATGATTTTGTTCATCATCATCATCACCATCATGACTTATTCCCCAAATATCGTTTTGGGCTATGTTACGTTCGTACCATAAAATTCAACAAAGCATTGTGTCAAAAAAAAAAAAAAAAAAAAAAAAACTACATATCAGTCCATTATTGATTCATCAGGTGTGTAGGGACCAGAGACTAGACTACTTTGTCCTGTATAATGTAACTGACCAATCGCTCGCCCTCGACTGGCATCATGCAAGCAATAAACCACAATCAACCCTCGAATGTGAACTCTTATAGACCGAATCCGGTTATAGTGCCTTAGCCGACTAGACCACCAGCTGTTCTCTGAGCTGTGATGTTACCACACAACGGACTAAATAGTTTCGTTGGGTACAAGAAACCATTTATCTCGCTGCCCAGGATAAAGTCACCTGAAGTCAGCATTATATCAGGTCGCTCCCACCTACCATTATCGACCAATATCAACATTTATAATTAGACATATAGCCTCAAGTACTCAGACATTTGTTGAGAGGATCGTACCCATTTAAACACATTTGATCCTCGGCTTAAGGCAGATTACGATATCAGATGGTGAATTTATGATAACAACAAATGCTGTGAATATATTATACTCGTATGTTGTTGATGTGGATAAACAATTCAGTACATGACCCTCATTATTTTGGTCCAACCTGAATAATTTGACGTAACGAGGCTTTTATCAATCTCCGTTCATTAAAAGATTTATACATCAAATACGTAGCTTCCAACGATCAAGTCGGCAACGTGTTTCCACCAGTCCTCCTGATCTTAGATTAGTTACACTCTGATGCGTGTAATTAAGAAGATGCAGTAGTTCAGTATGTCCTTTCATATGTTCTCACATATTCTCACCGTGTCGAGTTGTCCTCGGCGACATATATTGTACTCGTACAGGCTCTCCCACTCACAGACAGAACCACTAAGTTAGATTTCCACCCGTACAATCATAGACAAAATTCTTGTCCTGAAATCTGGTGAAAACATCAGCTGAAAGACTAAAGTTTCGATGCGTTCTGCTTTGTGCCATACGGAATGTTGGTAGCACTGACATGAGATGCCGTTTGCCGCAGGTGACGAACCTATGGATTCCAGCATATTATCGGTAGCCTAACTATGCGAAACATATTTATGTGATGTGTTTTTCCTACTGCTACTTTTACTTGATTTGTATAAACAGTCTCTTATCTGTTTCCTTTTTTACTGACATGTCGGCAACACTACAATTCAATTAGCTAAAGAATTGCCCTAAAATCAGTTATCTGGGTTCATTCATACCGTCATCCCACCACCAGCAGATATGAAACTTGAGGAAGTCAGGTTAGCCAACCACAAACATGTAACTTGAATCGCGTTTACAAAAGAGTCATACCAACTATGATGATAAACTATTGCCCATAACAGTTAACTGATATTACAATCCTCTCTCCCTCTCTCTCTCTCTCTTCTCTGTCACTGGTACTCACATAATATGATTATGATGTGTTTGACATCTGTATGTGTAAAAACAAAGATATACACAAGTAATCTTATACGCAACTTAATCTTTGGAAAGTTCATAAAAACGACCTTTAATGACCTCTAACAGTCTCCTATCTGTGTGAGTCCTGAGAGTGGACGAGGTGGAGCCATAAGGATTAGAGATGAAGCTTGTCAAACAGAATGGCTCACAGGTTAAATTTCTCTCACGTTCTTCTAATACTGTCGGCATTTCTGGGTCAGGAGCCACTGGTGAGGTGATGAGGGAAGATGGCGATGGGTTGGGGAAGACGGGGTTAGGAGGAGGAGGAAGAGGAAGCTAATTGTAATCCAGACAGACGGTAGGAGGATGCGATTATGAAAGATTATCAAGGCATGAGATGAGCGATGGAACAAGAGAAAATGACAAGAGAGAATGAACATGTACTGAAAAAGGCAAGAATAAGAGGAAAGGAGAGATAATAGGGAAAAAAATGATGACATTTGTGTAGGACAAGTCTTGTCCCGAGGCTAAACTTCCATAGTCCAGAACATAACTATAAGTAAGGCCGTCAGTCCAACATGACACACTAACCACCAGACCAAAGAGGGGATGGTAGAGAAAAATCAGGGATAAGCTTGTGAGAGGTTGTTATGGTTGCTATTATGATCCCAGGCTTATCTGAAAATGAACCTTGTAGACTGTTTGCTGATTTTGCTCTCCTCCGGCAGTCCACCATCCTCATTTTGGGGTAGAGGGATGGAGCTGAGGGAGATTTGTATAACCAGGCAATGAAACCACGTGGGTATATTAACGCCACCACGTGTAGGCGTCCCTCTTCAGCCCCCATGTGAGATGTAAAATACTGGTGCAATGCTGCTGGTGGTGGTGGTGGTGTTCTATAAAGATTAGTCTCGCCAAAACAAAACAGAATCAGAAAAAGCAAGCGGAGGCAAAGAAAATCATCGCATTGAAAAGTTCCCTAGTGGTCGGAAGAACTGTAGTGCTTTATCCTAACTTACTATAGACCATTTTATTAAACTGTGTGTGAATCACTGGAGTCCAAGACAGCTATTATTGTCATCAAAGATGCTCTCAAGGTTGGTACAATTCTAACCCTGCATTCCAGCTAAGGATAAATGCCTGTGATAAGCCAGTGAGAGGTGAAGTAGAGGAGCTGTGTAAAAGAAACTAAAAGAGAGAGAAAACTTGGTGGAGAAATTTAAAAGGTGAAAGGAATGTGAAAAGATAAAAGGCGAGAAATGTCTTGGACAGACCATAAACTTGTGAGTGGAGATAATGGCAGAAAATATAGGAATGAAGGGTACGTGTGGCCTCCAACAGAAAAGAGAGTTAAAAAGAGCAGACGAGAGGGAGAGCGAAGTCAGTGAGCATGATAGCATAAATGTGTTCTAAAGTGGCCATAATTGCATATAATACTGGACAGAATGCAATATTTTGGGAAGAAGACGATTAAGTTGTTTAGTGGTGGACTGCTGTTTGAAAAGACGCGAGATAGAACCCAGGCTGAAAGAGAGAGCATTTGTGGATTTTATTTGGGCTAAAACAGTCTCAGACGCTCTTCCAAGTGCCATACAGTACAAACACACCAAAGAATAGACCACACCAGTTCTGAATGAAATAACCCTAGCATATATTCAGTACTGACGGTGGATGTTATGGTTCAAGCTGTGCCATGTGAAGATGTTGTATGCCATCTTTTGTGAGGAAGAGTAATGCTGGGTCTCAGAAGGAATTTTGTAGCCTACTTTATGCTTATGGCTGAATATGTAAAACTGACGGAGATTAACACACACACACACACACACACACACACATATAGATAAACCAAGAGTTAGTCTAGTTTAGTCACCAACAAAAGTTTACCAACGTTTCCCTGTCAACCTTTGTGATGGAAGGTGTTACATGAAATAAAAGAGGATAGCAATATGAGGCAAACAGCGACAGAATACGAGTACAAGGTAGAGTCTCCGACATATAGGGAGAAATGAAACACAGTGTAATTATGACGGCAAGATATAAAGCTGGAAAGGGGAACTGCTGACAACTCTCGACCATAACAATACATCTTATCTGGTTTGACGAGAAATCCCATCGATCCAGAAAGGAGACACACCAAGCACTGGCAGTAAAATTTTCAGACTGGTATTACTCGCACGTGACTAAAGTCGCCTCGCGTTAACTGGAAAAGAATGTCACTGTTGCTGCCACCATTAAAATTGATACTAGTGTTAAAATTCGGGCTCGTACGTCTCACTCTCAGGTGAATTAAACGTTTGGCGTAGCAGCAAGCAGAATACCAGAGTTGTCCCGACCACGAGGGAGTTAACAGTACCAGCATTCACACTCCTCCCATGACTCATTCAGCTGAATAAAATAGTCTGGTGTTAGATAAAATAATAAACGAAAGGGAAGTGTCCATAAGACGGTCAAACATGTGCGCTGGTCGGTGGCGTAACTTGTGTTGCGTCATGAGACTGTCAAACAGGGTAAGCGAAATGAGTGCGGAGAACAATGGGATGGAGTTGGGTGTTTGGTGAGCGGTGGGGCTGGAGCAGAGAAGTTTACCCTGTGTAAATGGGTGTTGTGGGACCAGTGGTTTAGGTGCAGAGAATGTTTGTTAATAAATACTCTTAATGAAAGTGTCGGGGGTAAAGAAATCAGAGTGAGGGACAGAGAAATGGTAGGGATGAGCTGGATTTGTGGTGGAGAGAGGGGGGGTTTGAGGAGGAACCATGACAGTATACCTTGTGATATGGTGCTGTTGAATTAATGACTAAGTGAAGGTACCTTTTATCTTTATCTAAGAACACCACGGAGGGTCGCGTTGCTTTCAAGCGTCTGGCGTCTTGCGAAACAGGCAAAAAATTACCATCTGCTCGTACACAGAGAAGCAGAAGACTTTATTATAGCACCCGAAAGGCTTAATACTCTTATAACCAGGACAACTATAAGTCTATTTAAGTAAAGGTTGAACGATGTTATTCAGGTGAGTGTGAGTCGTGGGAGTCTGAGAGTTATCCTGGCCACAAGACACAAACAACGCCTTCAGCCTGTGCACATTGATGTACGATATTCTGATTGCCTCCCGTCATCTTTATTCAAGTGAAGGAACTGCCCGACTGAATGAATGAAAAATAGTCTCTGTTAATCCTTTCACCAAGAGAGGTCTATCCTAAGTTGAATAAAATAATAAGGAGGCAATAACGACACTACAGAAAAGATGTCATCGTAGGAAAGCGGTTGAGTGGATGATGTGATGATATTACGTGAAGGAATCAATAAGGAAGAATATTAACCAAGCAGACATCATTTCCAGCCCATAATAACCAAACAGACATCATAATTTCTAGCCTACTGTATATTAACCGAGCAGACATCATAATTTCTAGCCTACTGTATATTAACCGAGCAGACATCATCATTTCCATCCCATATTAACCAAGCAGACATCATCATTTCTAGCCTACTGTATATTAACCGAGCAGACATCATCATTTCCAGCCTATAATAACCAGGCAGACATCACCATTTCTAGGTTATATTAACCAAACACACATCATCATTTTTAGCCTATATTAACCAACCACACATCATCATTTCTTGGCTATATTAACCAAGCAGACATCATCATTTCTTGGCTATATTAAGCAAGCAGACATCATCATTTCTAGGCTATATTAATTAAGCAGACATAAACATTTCTAGCCTATCTGGAGTTCTCTTCTTTGATTTAATAAGGTGCTGTCTTTTGTGTTTTACTCTTGCTGTTTCCACACGATTTTACACAGAAGATGAAAGCCCGATGAACTGAAGGGTTAAAGGAAGCTTTATATAAACCTTCCGTTCTGAAAGTGCCTTAAACTGGAGAAAATCACCTTGAGATGGGTAGATTAAGAAAGAGAGAGAGAGAGAGAGAGAGAGAGAGAGAGAGAGAGAGAGAGAGAGAGGGTACCATAAGAAAGTACAGGGCAGCGTGTAACTTCTCCAATACAATGCGGATACTCTGACTTGCATCCGTCTTATGAGTTTATTCAGTTTAAGGGAAATATCTCCAAGCGAGGAAAAAGAATCGTATTATTTCATTTATCTCAACAGATTTTTCGAACTGGAGGTGTTAGGTATTGCTTTCATTAACTTTTCTACAAGAGGGCTCTCCTGAGATGAAAGAAATGATCTCACCCACAGGTTTTGGTGCTAGGGAATTCACTATCTGTAAGTTGGATTTTGCAGGAAGTGGCCTAAAATTCACAAAGTTCTTACCAAGCACAGAGTTGCGCCACAGACAGCATAACTAACACAGAGGCTCAAGCAGCAATCCAGGGCTTGAGGCTTGAGAGATTCCCTGACTTGGCGGTGGACGGGAGGCGGGGATGTGTGGATTACCTGTGTGGCAAGAACAGACACGGGGATAAAGTGCAAGACGTTTATTAAGGCCACGAATTGTGCGTCGTAGGAACCGCAAAAAAAAAAAAAAAAAAAAAAAGGAATAATATGGAACAAAATATTTACTGAGATTACGTATTCAAGTTTTTACAGCAGGCGTCATTACTGAACTAAATTGGACGGGATCTAAAGAGGATCAAGATGTTTATTAAGGTTGCCTAGTTACGTACTGCGCGTCTTACGGTAGGCACCACATCTGAAAAAAAAAAAAAAAAAGTGTTTCCCTTATATTTCAGTTGTATGGGATAAAAAAGATGTTACGAAAATATAAATGATGTGGCTGATGAGGAAAATGTGCATTTACGATGAGATGGGGAAGGTAGGTTATTCTTTATGAAGAGGTAAGTAGTGAATGAGATGAGAAAATGAAGGGTAGACTAGTAAGGAGGGGGAAGAGATGATAGGTAAACGAGGTGGTTAATGGGGAAAAGGACGGATTTAGGTTGGTTGTGCTGGATGAAACATGTAAGGAATGAATTAGATGGGAAAAAGGGGAAGTTAAAAGGAAAGATATAGAATTATGAGAATGGATAACATGAATATAAGGCTGATGGAGAAAGGACGCAGAGTTGAAACGTGAATGGTAGGTCATGTGGAACCAAGTATTAAACAGTGTGTCATGTGAAAAGAAAGGGGGGGGGGGGACACAACAGTGGGTGAAGGAGAGTAGAAGTTAAGATGAATGTGACAGACAAGAAAAGGACGCATTTAGGTGAAAGGGAAGGTGAGTCATGTACTGTTGCATGAAAGAGCATGCGATGTGTGGGACAGGGAAAAAGAGAACACAAGGGGAGAAAGCCAGTGAATATGGGAAAAGAAAAGACGAAAGTGAGCTGCATGGGGAAAGAGCGTACTCAGGCGGGGATGGGTGAGGTTGGCTGTGCGGGCTGAAGGAGGAATCTTGACAGCTGAAGTGTTTGTGAGAGTCCGATAGGCAAGAAAACTGCTGGGTACTGGTATGAAACTTGTTTGATTGAGAAAATTAGGGCTTTGAGGGCGAGGCTGGTTAGGGAGAGCGAGAGAGACCAGGAAGGAGAAACAAAGGAATGGAGATTAAGGAAGATAAAGTGAAGAGAGGTGAGAGGACAAGGGATGGAGGAAGGGAAAGATGTAAAGGCACGAAAGAGGATAGGGCGAGACAGAGAAGACTGGGAAATGAAAACGGAGCGAAAATATAGGAAGAGAAATTTAGAAAGACTGAGAAACGGGAAACTGAGAGGGAAGAAAGCGAGAAATGAGAGAAAGGAAGGCAACTGGGAAAAATACAAGGAAAGGGGAGGGGGAAAAACAAAGAGGAGGAACAAAGAAAGCCAACGCCAAAGAAAAAGATTAAGGGAGAAATGGAGTGACGGAGGAAGGAAGACAAAGGGAAAGACATACAAATGTGAAAAAACGGGAGTCAGAGAAATGAAGGACGAGAGAGAGAGAGAGAGAGAGAGAGAGAGAGAGAGAGAGAGAGGAGGGGGGGAATGGAGGGGATATTGAGAGAGTGAGTGATAAAGTGAGCTGGTGATATGTGAGAACCTCTACACAAGTGATGGCTGTTTTTGCCGTGATATGTGGGGCCATTGTAAGCGACACCATAAAATCCATGACCGTAATTTAAGAGAGCAAGAGGTCAAATAACACACCCAGGTTCAATATATTAGCTGGACGAAATGGCAACACATCCATCAGCTCATTATTCCACCCATATATCTACCTGTTTATCCATCTATCCATCTACCTATCAATCTATCCATCCATCCACCTATCTATCTATAATGTCCTTTTATGCAGTTGGTTTTGCTGTAGTAAATAAAAATTTGCCTTCAACGAAACATTTCTACCTGCTGTTGTGTCCTACAGTCTCGACTGATATGTGAACCCAGTGGACTGCAATTAAAAGTTTCCCTCCTACTTCATCCCACCATTCTCCTTTGGGGGTACAGGGATGTACCTGAGGGACGCTGGTATAACCAGGCAGTGGAGCTACACAGCTACAGTATATCAGTGTCACCACACCAAGGCGACTCCCTCCAGCACCCCATTCCTATCTATAAACTTTTTCTCAGTAGACAGTAACAATATAAAAAGCGCGATATTTTGGAACACATCCCTGACATATAACAATGATATACTGTACTAACTGAACACTTCTAGTAACATTTTCTGTTCCAAAAAGTTGCCCAATGGTGTAAGCAAGTATAAAATGAAAATGAGGCCCTCGGGTACAAAAAGGCTAATGGAGACGTGCTCTAAGCATTTCAAAATATAATAGTGTAACATTATGATCTAAATGTCAAATATAAAAGAAGTTCTTGGAATTATGGAACCGATAAAAATAGTTTCTAATCCCACCAGCTGAAAGGCAACTCTTCTAAGCTGAGCAGAACTGCCTGGTGTTTGCAGAAATTAAACTTAGGTCATGCACTCCAGTTGTACGAGTTAACCCCTTCAGTGTGATGACGTCTTAAAGTTCTTGCTATTTCCATGCGATGATATTCAGCTGTGGAGAAAACTTCCGAAATGCTGGGGTTACATACAGTCCTCATTCAAACATACACTAATATAGGTGCGTAGTGAGGCTGCATGATCGGGAAATGGAGACCGTGAGCGCCATCTAGTACTGCATCTATGTGGTGTGACGAACAAGTATGGGAGTTTAGAGGACATGCGAGAAGGGGTACTGCAGGGAAGGATGCCTGCAAGCACACATTTGGCGGATAAGGAGGCGAAGTTCGATATAGCTGGAATGACACAAATCAAGAGCGAGATGGGTGGATACTAGTTATCTGAGGGAAGCAGGTGGAGTTTTGTGGAGAGAAACAAGAAATTCATGAGGATTATGGCACTGATGTGGATGTGCTGCCAAGTGGTCGAAGGAGTACCCTGAGATGGTCTGGCCATGTGGACGGAATGGAGAGTGAAAAACTGACTAGGAAAGAGTACTGTATATGAATGAGGCAGAGGGAGACCGAGGATGAGGTGAAGGGACGATGTGAAAGGAACAGTGGTGTGGGATGGGGGGGCGGGTCCCTTATGGCAGAGGACAGATTGACGTGGAGGCGATTTGTTCGTGGCCATCCCCTCAGTATCCATCCTCCTTCTTTGCCTCATATAACAAGTAGGAGGAGGTGTACAAGGCAATGGATGTGGATGGGTAGTTAGTGAAAATGTGAATAGGAGGGGTTTGGAAGTTCTAATTTTCCCTCTGTAGCCAGACGCCTTCATCCTCGAGGGAATGGCTACGAAAAATGAAAAATGAGAGTTCTGGTTGTGAGGGGGTTAATGCATGGAGGGTATCGGGGGGGGGGGCGGTGAGGGCTTTGACACAACCCGTTACACGACCTAGGCCTAAATTCTCGTCGGTTACCTATATATAATCCAATCACCATGTGATTTTTCTCAGTCATTCATGAGGGAAGACTTGAGTCATTGAAGGCACCAGATGTCTCCATTAATTCTATGCATAACGTGACGTATTCCTATTATTTCAGACGCCAGCAGGTAATTTTATTCAATTTATGATTATTAAATAAGACGAGTAACAATGAAGGGGTTGTAAACACTGTCCATCAGCGTCATAGTTCAATGACGCTTATAAAATTTAATTCTTGCTGCCACCAGACTACTTAAATCATTAGTGAGGAGGCTGATGATGGCAAAGAGAGGAGGGCGAGGTGGTGGGCAAGTGGTCAAATAAGTGGTTTGTTGTCTGAATGAAAGGGAGTTTGATCCAAGGGTGGAGTTGGGAACAGGGAAGTCTAAATATTGGTGACACTGCGATGAATTTTACTGGTCTTTCACGCGACCTATACACTTGCCATAGAACATCCCCTCTAATGCTATCACAGCAGTCTTAACATGTATTCAAAATGGTCGGTGGGTATTAGTGCCGACGTGATGACATGTGAAGCAGATTGACCCGTAGGAAGAATGCTGGGTCTCAGTGAATGGGTTGCCAAGTTTACAACCTCTCTCTCTCTCTCTCTCTCTCTCTCTCCCTTACACACACACACACACACACACACACACACACACACACACACGTCATAGGATGCCATATTTAGTTTATTTTCACCCCCTTCCCCTCTCTCTCAATCCTTTATTCACTGTATCAATCTTACTTAATATCTCCCAGTCTCATACACCTGCACTGCACGCCATTTTTCTCTTTCATCACCGCCATTCTGGTTTATGACGCAACAAAAACTATCGGTATATGCCCGTAACTCATGCCCCCGGGGACAGCTGGTATGTGTATTTTGTTCAAACTGAAGAATTAATCCCGGTAACTTTCAGAACGTGGGTATAATTCTTCCAGGCTCTATCTTTATCAAACTCCGCACCTGTAAACTTCTCAGTCGACTCACACATTCTAACATCTGCTTTTCATTGGCTGCGGTGATTTTTAATAAAATGTTGATGTTTGTTGCGTAATTTCTTCGCATTTACACATCAGTTCCACAGCCATCATAAGTCTTTTGTGCTGGATGAGAAGGTGAGACTCTTCGGACAAGCTGACTAGAGCGTAGTATAGGTAATCCTCTCACTGCAAGTTTTTTTTTTCTTTTTTTAACTAATTATATCGTTTAGAGGTTGCCAGGAGTGTACTACAGATGACGCCATAATGCAGATTTTCGATCAATTTAGTGGAATCCCCCTGATTTAATAATGAACAGAAAAAACAAAAACAAAACAAGAAAGCGCACTCAAGCATTCATGCCCACCACCTAGTTTAAGGGCGGTATATCTGACTTTGCCCAGCCACCTTGACATTTGACAGAGTTCTTTCAAAATAGAATTACTTCATTCTTGCCTAACCTTTAACCCATCCATAAACTTCAAATCAGATTAAAACAAATAAGATAAAAACTGTCTGTGCCTTTCTCTGTGACCTTCATCTTTGACTGATTGTTCTCGAAACCGAATATTTCTATCAGTGTTTCAACCTGAACCTTCCCATAATATTCAAGCTACATTGGATATAATACTGTTTAAGTTCACCTTGCAGTGTGACCATGACCACTGACCTCTTCCGCAAAACAATAGGTCAACCACTTGGATGATCTCCAACTTGACCACCAAGTTTGACCTGAATCAGATGAAGACTGCTTTTGTTATTTTGTACACACACTGGCACATGATCTCCGTGTACTGGGAACTGAATTCGGCAAAGTAGCTAATATCAACATCAGTGAGTTTGTAAGCAAATTCATGAATAGTCAAAATAAGAAAGGACTTAAGCTATTCAAAGTGTATGGCCACACTTGCTCCAAACATGTGATCGACAAGAGGAACCGAGGCTCAGGGGTACGTCCAACGTTCAGACTCAGATATATAGATAGATAGATAGATAGATTTTGCATGTTTCCGCTGTGTTAAAACCATGTGGATTTAAATGATCGCGGAATAACTCTCCACGCGTGATTCGTGTTTAGATGTATTAGCTATTCTGAAGTTGCGTTTTTTACAACAGCAAAAATGGGCCACTGATATTGAACATTTGGGAAAGGCGGTGGCTCAATCGGTAGAGGTGGCTTGCAGTCCTAACGGACCGGGGTTCAAATCCCGCTGGGGCAGGGACCAGTTTAAGGATTTGAAATTCATAAAAATCAGACTTTACTGATCTACCAGAAGACAAGCCGACATGTCGTAAAAATACCCCCATTAATACCAATACACGAGTCCTGTATGAGACAGCCCTAGCATGTATTCAGTATGGACGGTGGGTGTTAGCGCCGAAGTGGTGACATGTAGAGGTTTGCGGTACGTAGAAGGGCTACTGGGCCTTGAAAGCAGGCTGTGAAGCCTATGCCTAGAGTCGGACACATTAAAACAAAAAGCAAAAAAAAAAATGAAGCCTTTTCGTATAAATTTTAACTACCTCCATATACGTTTTGTGATACAAATTTGTGCATACTATAAGACAATAAAAAATGATACGGTAGACATAAACACTTTCTGAAAGTGTACCTGCTCATATGAAGAGCAACTCTTGGAAGTTAGTAGCACTGACTATTTGGCATCAAAGGGTTAAGAAAAAATGTTCACAAAAGCTTTCTCGCTCATTCTGCATGAAAAGGCGCTTCATACTTGTGGTTGTAGTAATGTAGCAATAGCAGTAGCATAGTTATATACCGGTACAAGTGCTTTGCCGTCCTGTCGGGCGGCATATGACATGCCCAAATGAGAGTTGTTTCTTACCGCCATCATCATCACAGCAACCACCACCACCACAGTTACTATAATCTCCTGCTGAATAAAATCGTCTGTTCATAGTATCAATGGAGTTAGAGATTTCGGACTGCAGATGTGTAACCCCTCTCTCTCTCTCTCTCTCTCTCTTAATTCTTAACGTAATATTCTTCCTCTTATCTCAAGCCCTTCATTTCCCTTTGAGTTCTAGCCCCAAATGCCTCTTCCCTCCTGCATCAAACTAACTCCTCCTCACATTCTACTTACATTATGAGTATTTTTTTTCTAGTTCATCCTCATCCCTGTCTTTTTTCCTCTGTTGTTCATCCTCATCCCTGCCTCATTTCCTCTCTCTTACATAATTTCTTTCACTTCCCCTCAAGACTCAAAATTCCGCCACTATTACCTCTAAGTAATTTAATTCTTCTTTTCTTTCTCCGTACTCTTCCTTTAGACATCCACCCTCTTATCTCAACCCTCTCATTCCAACTTCAATTCCAGTCTCAGATCCCCTTCGACGCCCTCCTCAAAGCCACCTAAACTCCTTCTCTCCCCGTCCTCTCCTCAGCAATCTCATTTCCTGCTTCCTACGCGCCCCCTGCCTAGATATAAGGCTGGGTTCAGTTCACAGGGGCTGGGAACACTGCTCAATATATACACCTCACTGGACAAGATTGACAAATTGGGGGAACACACACACGAGGCCCCATATGCAAGGAACAACCCTGGCCTCTTGGTGTGTGTGTGTGTGTGTGTGTGTGTGTGTGTGTGTGTGTGTGTGTGAGAGAGAGAGAGAGAGAGAGAGAGAGAGAGAGAGAGAGAGAGAGAGAGAATCTGCTGTCGACAGCGTAAACTGGGTATTTCATTTACTCCATTATATCAACCTACTTGTCTCCTAATGATGGCGTAAAAGTGGGAAGCTTTATTTACTCGTTTCACTGATTTATACAGAAAAGATTATAATGTCTGGATAATCTGAGTACCTAATGTGCCGAGTCAGCAGAGAGGTAGTGTGATTAATGTAGACTACCCTTGTGATTTCCAGGTCAGGTAGGGAACAGCTTAAAAAGTTGAATTTAATACCATAACACCCATCAACATGTAAATACACCCCACCTAATACCAGTACACTAGCCCTGTATAAGGCAGCCCTAGCTTGGATTCATTATGGACGGTGGGAGTTTGCGCTGAAGTGGTGCCATGTGGAGGTGCAAAGGTGAGAGTGTGCATGGAATTCAGTTGGCTACACGTCCAGCATGGCATGTCAACTTAGTCTTTCTTTAAAATGCCAAGCAGACACAGATGACGAAATAACTGCATTCTTGTTGCTGTAGCTCGTTAGATCAGCTGCATAACGTTCACAACCATGCAGAGTATAATCACTGAGACACATCGAAAGTGCTGTAAGAGAAAATGATAAAACTACTAAAATTTTGCATTAATTTCTTCATTACGATGACGCACATTTTATTTCACGCAAGATACCATCAAACAATTACCGGTATGTTCATTTATCCTATTAAATTCTAGCGTGAAAGGCACTGAGTAAGGGTAGCCTATACTAAACCACAGCAACCTGGTAATTGCAGGAATGATATGGGAAATACACCATCACAGTAAATGGTTTATATTAAAAAGTGGGCGATCATTTTCTTCTGCACGTGAAAATGTAGAGCATATGGACACACACACACACACACACACACACACACACACACACACACACACACACACACAAAAGCATACAGGCAGTAGACTCCCTCTGTCTGTATTTCCTACTTTCTATGATCTCCAGTCTTTCAAATGCAGTGTGTCCAGGCATCTCGTAATGAACGGATCTTGAATTTGGCTCTCTTTTGTATTGCTTTTGTTTTTTCTTGGAGCGAACGTTTCTCGGGCTCCGGCTCCTTCTTCCTTGCATTAAAAAAAAAAAAAAAAAAAAAAAAACTGATGTAGCGGACCAAAAGTTACTCGGACCAGAAGTGTACCATTTAACAACTAAGCAGGCATGGCTGAGACGTCACGCTGTGACGTCATGAATGCACCACCCACCTCATACTGTGTCGACCCATTGTAATGATGCAAAGTTTGGTTAGATCAATGTCTCTCTCTCTCTCTCTCTCTCTCTCTCTTTCTCTCTCTCTCTCTCACACACAGCGGCTAACTGACAGTTTACTAAAGAGTTTCGTTCCTTAACTGTGGCGCGACACTGCAGACATATGCCACTTTCATTCAGATCGATATCCAATGTCAGTTATACTATTACCAGGCATACACTGCACATCACAGACACTGACCATTAGACATTAAATGCTTTCAGCCATCAAGCCAACACAGGCAGACTCTGAGAAGTATAAAATGTTAGGGGAAATGAGAGTCTACCAGTCTGATTTTGGGTACCAACGGAGTTTAGATAAAAGGGGGGGGAGGTGGGAATGCGTTATTTTCGAAAATTTTAAATCATACTCCCCTCTTGGGGGAGGCGGTGGCTTAATCGGTAGAGAGTTGGCCTGCAGTCCTGACGGACCCGGGTTCAAATCCCGCTGAGGCAGGGAACAGTTTAAGGATATGAATTTCATAAAATCAGACTTTACTGATCTACCAGAAGACCCGCCGACATGTCGTAAAAATACCCCCGCTAATACCAATACATCAGTCCTATATAAGACAGCCCTAGCATGTATTCAGTATGGACGATGGGTCTTAGCGCCGAAGTGGTGACATGCAGAGGTGTGCGGTACGTAGGAGGACTACTGGGCCTTGAAATCTGGCTGTGAAGCCTATGCCCAGAGTCGGTCACATAAAAAAAAAAAAAAAAGTTGTATTAATGTTGTGCATGTATTTCCTCTACAGTGAGTACCAATTATATAGCCCATCGTTGTTACTGGGAATATGCGATAATAACAGTATCAGTGATGTAAATAAAATGCACTGGAAATACTAATTCTCTGTCTCTGCAACCCATAGTTTGAGAACCAATGACCATTTCCACAGGCGGGGTTCGTGTTATCTGTGTTTCGTGGTGAAGAATGGAAGGAAGGGAGACAGCCTCGAGTAGAAGAGGAGGGGGGGGGGATGTTAGTAATATACAGTGGAGGTATTGGAAGCTGGATGGAGAGAAAAGGATGAAGAAAGACAGAAAGAAGGAGAAGAAACTGAGATGGTGTAAGATAGATGGAGGGGAACGGATGTAGGGAACGAGAGGGATGAATCTGGTAAAGGATGAGTGGAAATTAAGGAGGAAGGATGGATGAGAAGGGATAGGGGGATGGAAAGGAATAGCATATGCAGAGGAAGGAAAAGGAAAATACTGGAATGAGGAGGAGGAGACAAATGGAATAAGTGGGAGAGGACACATGAAAGGACAAAGAAAGTAGAGAGAAGAAATAAGGTAGAGACCCAAACGGAAGAAAGGGGTCGGACGGGATAAATGCAGAGGGGAAAGACGATAGATGGAGAAAGGGGAAGACGTGAGATGGAAAGAAGGGAAACGGGAAGATGGAAGGAGGGGAAGGCGATAGATGGAAAGGTGGAAGACGAAAGATGGAAAGAAGGGAAGACGATAATGGAAAGAGGGGAAAGACGACAAATGGAAAGAAGGGGAAGAGAATGGATGGTGAGAGGGGAGGACGATAGATGGAAAGAGGGGAAGACGATTTAGGAAGAGATGCAGCCAATACTCTTAAACCTGTCTTCTGTTTCACCTTCTGTTCCTTCTTGATTAAGCCTCTTTTCTTCCCACTATGCACCTTTTAAAAATGGAGAAAAAGGAGACAGATGGAAGGAAAGAATATGAAAGATAGATATAAGGCGATAGACAGAAAGAGAAGCTGATAAAATGGAAGGAGCAGAAAAAGAATGCTAAACAGGGAAAGGCGGAAAATGAAAAGAGGAGAAAACATATTGAAATGATGGAAAGTAGTGGATGGGAAGAGGGAAGGGATAGATGACAAAGGTGTAAGGTAAAATGACACTGGATTTACAGGTGGATGACTCTCTCTCGTCACCGTCTCGCAATTATATTCATCTGATGTGAGGCATCTTTTGGTGAAGGGGTTAACCCCTCCGTGGCCCCCGGCGTCAAATGACGATTAGCCGATCAATGGCCGCAGGCGTCGTTTGAGCGAGGCCTATAAAAAACTGCAAAAATTTTTGGGAGGTGAACGAACGTTCTGAACGTCTTCACACAGACCTACACTACACTCCCATACACCTCATCAAGCAGTTCAGAGCCTGCTGCTGTGATAAGTGGATTTTCGATTATTTCGCTCCTAGCCATGCCTAAACAAGCACAACTACACCCATTATCTCGATCCAGGCAGAACATATCATCTTTGTCCTCTCTTGCAAAACACACACAACCACCTGTTTACGATTATGAAGTAATACAGGCACATACAAAAAAGGTCATGATAAGTGAAAAATACATTTTTGTCTTGGTACCTTTACCTATTTGCTCAGGTTTGCTGTAATGGTTTGGATCATTTGATGCAGTGCAACTTGTAGAACACTGTGAAAACCTTCGGGAAGTGAACGAAAATCTGGGACATGAGACTGACCTTGACTTCACCCTCTCACATATCTGTCAGTGTCAGTTCACCACCTGCTGTCACGACGGATGGGTATACGATTTTTTCGCTCGTGGCCATGCCTAAAACCACATAGTTACACCCCTTATCTCGACCCAAACAGAAAATACAATCTTTTTCCTCCCTTGCATAACACATACAACCACCCTGTTTACGAGACAGCAATATATATTACGAAAATAACAAGGAAAAATGATAAAGAACATAAAACGACAGAGAAAGATGAACATGTTATTACGGAAAAAAAAAACGTTTTCCCCCGTCTGTAAACTTATTTACTTCTGCTTTGTATCTGTATTCGTAATATTCAGACTTCTGAAACTGCATTACAATTCTATTTTTAGCCATTCTCGTGGTAAGGAAGCTCGAAGTTGCGACTCAATTTCCGCATTGCTAGTCGGATCTGACCCTCCACTTTATTCTCCTGTGGCAGTTAAACTTGGAGGACGTGCAGTTTTTTTCATTTAGGACCGAAAATTCAACTCTTTCGCTCCCTTTTCCAAGCATGGACACAACGATAACATAAAAAATAACTCGAAACTACCATAAACACATTTTATATCAAAATGGTGAAAAAGTATTCATAAAATTTTTGTTTCCAGCCATTCATAACAGATTATGTACTGTAATCATTCGATATCATCATATCTCTTATATGCACAACATTTCAGCGCCATTCGTATTGTTTTGGGAGGCAAAAAAAAAAAAAAAAAATACAACTGCCCAGTTGGGTTGCGGCAGCGCTCCTGAGCGGCGATATCGGTTGCCGATATTTCTGCAAATTACTCATTCCATTGCAAGCCATAAAATGCGTCTAGGAAGGTGGGATTTGCACTGTTACGTGCATCTGAACTATCTCTTCAATATGGCAAGACAAAAAAATCAATATTCGAAACTTCAAAAAATGGTCCGGCGTCGGTCTGGCATGCACGGAAAATTCTGGGCCTTCGGCCACGTAGGGATTAAATGGAGACTTTATAACTATATTTTTTCCGAACTCTAGTCGTAATCTTTACTTCCAAGCTGCGGAAATCGTCTGGTTGTAGCAAAATAAAAGGTGATATAGACGTTATCGTAGTAAAATAGTCCCTGGGTCGACATATACTCCCCCAACCTAAGCCCCTCCTTAATATACAACCCCAAACCTTAGCTTCTCTTTGTGGCAACCAAATTAAGATGTCCCAGACTGGAAATGTTGGGCAGGAAAGAGGCACAGGTTAGAGCGTTAATTCTTTTATTTTCTCTAGCGCTTTGGGCTACACAGAACCCAACTTCAGAGAGCTTGGGTTCTGTGTAGCCCGAAACTTTAGGGGAAAAAAAAAAAAAAATCAAGCTCTAACCTCTGTCCTACCCAACATTTCCACTTGTCACAATCGATTATCTCCATATTTCAGACTGTTATGTAAATCACTGTGTATCAATTTATGCAACATTTGTAGCCTCTATATACGTAACACACGAATCGGGAAAAATGCATATGACAAAGTGAATACAAATGGATTGTGAAAGATTTTATGTACAAGACGTGAATCAGGAAAAATGCATTTGACAAAGTGAATACAGAAGGATTATGGAGGATTTTATGTATGACTGGGTACTGTGGTGTGAACTGGAAACTACTGAATACTGTAAGGAGCTTTTATGGTGATACTGAAACAGGTGCAAGGGCAGAGAATTATCTGTGAGAAGTCAGAACCACTTTTGAATTGACACGGGTGCGTAATGGTTCCATGGTAGGATGGGGTACGAGAGAGAGAGAGAGAGAGAGAGAGAGAGAGAGAAGAATTGTGGAAAGGAGAGTGAAGCTAGTGATGGAAAGGAGTGGGGAAATGGAGTACATCAGATCTTACGTACAGAGATAACACAGGAACAGGCTACCTGTAGACAGTGAACCATATTTATGCAGACTAGTGAGCTGTGTGTGTGTGTGTGTGTGTGTGTGTGTGTGTGTGTGTGTGTGTGTGTGTAGCATGGCCAAAACTGATTTTAAGAAATGAAACTTGGCAGGTTGGTCGGAATAGGGTCCCAAATGGGCCAGTTTCAATTTCATGTTGATTGATATTTTCTGAAGGAGAGTTTAGGCCCTTAATAATCCATTGGTGTTATATGAAAGAGGCAGCGGGGCTTGTTTCACGCGTCTTGAGAGAGAGAGAGAGAGAGAGAGAGAGAGAGAGAGAGAGAAAGTTAAATCCTAGACTACTGAAGAGGGACCTCCCTTTTTCACTAAATAAGATTCTCCCTTTAATGGGAAACACGCTCAACTTTTTTCTGAAAAGGAAGACCAAACACATTTCTTTCTTTCTTTCTTTTTTAATTATCTCCCCAGACCTGTAAGCACGCAAGTTGCCTCTACTTTGACCCAGGATACCGTCAAAAAAAACAAAAACAAAAAAAAAAAAAAATGCTTTCCCCCCCCCCAAATAAAAAGTTTGACAAGCATTATGATGGCAGGCCTGATGATGTGATATGTCCGGCAGTAACACCCTTCCACGCCATCACCAGCCCCCCTGCCCAGAGATTAAGATTTTTTATTGCAAATTGGATTTCGCTTTCGAATCCGCACCCCTGTTTCCCCTTCCATTCCCACCTACTGTTTTACTTCCCTTCATTTCTCTTTTCATGAACCACAAATCTAATGAATGTATTTTTTCATGGACACAATATCGATTCTGACGAGCATCTGTTAGTGCTACGAGTCAGTAATCTTATCACAACGATGATGTAATTTTACATTTTACTCGTTCTATCACCGTACATTTGTATTACGTGAGGCTCCTGAAAGTGGATTTTTTTTTTAAGGAGATGAACACAGAAAGGAAAAACAACAACAAAAAAATCCATACACAAGACTACAAGCTTAGTGTCCTCCATTCATAACATAATCTATTACAGTTGGGATTGAACTGCTGTGGATTGAAGTTCGGGGAGAAATTCTTCTAAGGAAGCGAATTCCAGAGAAGTGGCCTGGGGAGTAAATGCATTCTGGTAGGGAGATGGTCTGCAATACGGTGGTGTCGTTCAAGTCATGAGCGCTACCAGTTGCCCGTGTAGCATGGGAGAAAGTGTGGAGACGCTGCGCAATGGATGCAACTTCATCTAATGATTTGCCATAAAAGTATCTGTATAACTGTGCAAGAGAGAGGCAATATTCCTCTTCACTCGCAGATGGGATAGTTCATTCGTGGGTTATAAGTTATTCTTATTCCTTTACGAATTTTCTCTAGTTCTTTCAGGATTTTGGGCAATCTCTCCACATCCACTCCACAATGGTAAGCGATATTCAAACTCAGAACGCACATGACTACTGTAAATTACACTCGTAGCTAGTTGCTTGTTAGTGAAGAAGTTACAGCCTCTGTACAATAATACAGGTTTCTATGAGACGGTTTTAGTAAGTGATTAATGTGAGAGGTCTAGCTGAGGGTACTTTTTAGTGAAAAACCAAGAATTTTAATACTATAGAAAATAGGAATGTTGGCTAAATTGAAGGTAATGTAGAAATCAGGCAATATCTATCTATTAATAGACGGGATGTACTAGGTTTTTCCAACATATAATGAGACAACGTTATTTTGCCCCCATTCGGTGATCTTAGATAAGTCTTCAGTTATGGAGATTGCTGTGCAGTGCTGGGAGTCATAGCTATCA
This sequence comes from Coenobita brevimanus, assembly GCF_032717465.1. Classification (NCBI taxonomy): domain Eukaryota; kingdom Metazoa; phylum Arthropoda; class Malacostraca; order Decapoda; family Coenobitidae; genus Coenobita; species Coenobita brevimanus. Next base: position 7,587,898 of record NC_136976.1, on the reverse strand, counting down.
AACTTTTGTGAGCTGGTGGTTAATAATGAAGAAATTGTGAAGCATTGAGTCATCTGCGAGTGATTGAAGGGGATTATGGGCGACAGACAAAAGATCATAAATATGAATGAGGAATAAAGCTGGAGCCAGAACTGATCCTTATGGTACACCAGCATTTACTCTTATCTTTCTATTGCAGAGATATGAGGAGATCAATGAAACAAAATATAGGAGGCCATACCAAGAGGGTGCTGATGACGGGAAAAGGTTCCGTACACTGTCAAAGACTTAAGAAATACAGTATCAAGGGCAGCTGCCTCGGTCTCACCATGTTGGTTCACTAACTGAGTCTACGAGTAATAAGACTATGTCTACAGTAGCTTGCGTGGCCAAAACTATATTGTCTGTCACTAATTAAACTGTTGGACTCAAGATGTCTAATAATGTGCTTATTAATTACAATATCAAATACTTTATCAAAAGAAGATGCGATAGCTACAGGTCTATGAACTTCCCCACTTTTGAACTGGGTAGATGTTGACTTCTTTCCATGAATTAGGGAATGAAAACGTACTTAGGAATAGTCTGAACAATGTAGCTAGAACAGGAAGTTCTAGGGAACCATTTTTTGTCAAAATTATAGGAATTCCATATGGACGCGGAGGTTTGCGGCAAAAATGTTAGCATTTCCGTAGGGGTCATTTACAATGTTTTTATCTGAGGATGTTATTGGAGGAATGGGTATTGAACTGTTGGGTTGCTGTTGAAGGAATTGAGAGTAGACCAAAATATTCTGTTCTCAAATAGATTATATAATATTTTGGATGCTTGGTTATGAAGAAAGTATGATCTGGCGAGAACTGTTGCTGCTTTTGCGTGGATCGGGTAGCGGGAGAGCTAATACTATAATACTGAGCAATTTTGTTTTGAGATTTAGGAGACAGTGGGCTGACAAGTGGGAAGAGGGAGCTCAAGAAAGACTGGGCGGGTAAATGGTGTTGAATAAGTTTCAGAAGAGTTGGATGGGACGGGTATGGGGCTTGTAGAGGTAAAGGGAAAGGGGAGAGGGAGCGGGGAGAAGGAATGGGGTAGAGAAATGGAGGGAGGGGGAAGAGAAATTGGATACGGGAATGGAGGAAGGGGGTCATTAACTAAAGTAATTGGGGACGGAAGGGGGAGGGGGAAGTGCGAAGTAATGTGGGGAACAGCGACAGGGAAGAAGGGTACCTGTGTAAAGGGGGTGTAGGGTGTATATGTATGTATGTATGAATACTGTGGGGTGGGAGGGCGCGGCTTAATGTGGGTTATATAATGCAAATGTTGCGTGTTATTACTCTCGTTTCCTGCTAGCTAATGATCAGCCTCATTTTTACCCTTTGTTGTGGTAACTACATGCGCGGTTTATTGATAATAATCATGATGATGATGAAAATAACAATAATAAAAGTGATATGGAAAGGACCAACAGCAAATTAATAAAATAATGTAACATTAGACGGAGGATATGACTAAGTGGGAGTAAATATAATATTACAACTCTTTAGATCTTGGGACTTACTCTGAGCAGAATAAACTCATCCGAAGTGAGCATGAATGTAATCTAAAGTTGTCCCGAGTATGTGATGGTTAATGGTGACAGGACTAGCGCTTTTAGATTCTTGGTACTCAATTTCGGTCATTTAAAATCATCTGGCGTTACAGTAAATATCTTGTCACAGCTAAACGCCTTAATCCTGGAAGGGGCGGCCACGAACAAATTGCCTTCATGTCACCCTGTCCTCTGCCATCATGCTTCTGTGAATACTCTGTTAGAATGGCTCCGGGTACGAGAGGGTTAATGAGCAGTAATTTCAACACACTGGAACATAAACTGAACTGGGTGTAATTCCCTGCTAAGAAAGGGGATTATGCGCTTCACACGGCCATGACAAATATTCAGGGAGCCAATACTCACTCATAATACTCTCTTCGGTAAACGGATTGCGTTAAAGTGACAAAAATTGGTTGGTGTTTTACAGTGTGAAATATCTTGCATTTAGCTTTTGCATTTGCCGTAAAAGTTAACATTCATTTTATATTCTGCGTTAGCACTTAGAATCAGTCCGTATTATTTTGCCTTGCAGTATTTGCTATATGCTACCTTTTCTGTTTATTTTGCCATTACTCTAATTGCTTAATAAATTACAGAAACATGAATAGTCACTGTAACTTGCCGGTCATTTCGGAACACATGAATGACATTTTATGACTAAAACATTTTTCTGCTAGAAATAACCCACATTCAGTTTTTGTATTTAATACTGAGAAACATCACACGTTTTTGTATACACTCTTGCAAGTGGGTACGGTTTTTGTTTTACTGGATGTCCGCGCGCGCGCGCGTGTGTGTGTGTGTGTGTGAATAAAATAACCCCAAAAGTTCTTATCCTATTTTAACCAAATTTGTTAAAGTTCTTGAGAACAATCGATTAAAGGTCAAAGTTTTATCCAGCAAGGTAAGCTTTCTAATCAAACTTTTTCCGATTTAGACTAAACTTGGTGGAAGGGTGGAAGGTGAACTATGAACAAAGTGGGGCAGCTTTGAAAATAATCAGTAAAAAGTTAAGGGCACGGGGTAAGGTTACACTCCAACCCGTGTGTCTGTGTGTTAACAAAATAACGAGATAATTCTGATCACTTCACATACCGCCACAAGCATGACACCCAAGCACTCAACGCTCATAGAAAAACCCACAACAGATAAATTGATATGGAACTGCTAGCTCAGTGTTAGGTTTCTGGTGTATTTATAACAACACAGTGCGGCCGCTACATGATACTTCCTGGATCAACACACAGTTCACCCACTTCACCATCAGCAGGGTTTTTTTCTGTGCTCTTCCTACCACTGGACGGGTTTATTAGGAATATCTCGGGTTGGGTTGGGTTGGGTTAGGTTAGGTTAGGCTAGGCTAGGCTAGAAACTCTCTCTATTCTAATATACTATAGCACTAGCCGTGTGTGCGTGTGTGTGTGTGTGTGTGTGGGTGGGTGGGTGGGTGGGTGGGTGTATTTTAGGCAGCCGAAACTACACATTCAAATCGCACCAAAATTGGCACAAAAATCGCAAAAAATTCGCTGATGTGAAAAAACTTGGTCCCATCACGATTGAAAAACTTTTACTATATTTACTGAGCGATCACATTTTGACCAAAAAAAAAAACCCTCTCCCGGCGCCCAGCATAGGATCCCCGTAGAATTTTTTGCCCACAGATATAATTAAAATACTGTACTGTATAGCAGCGCGAGGGCCCTCCGCAGGAGCAAGTGCGAGGGGCCCAAAGGGCCCACGAGCACTTGTCCTTCACGATGATTTTCTTTTTATTTTCTTTGCCTTCCTTTCTTTTCTTTTTATTTTTATTTTCAATTTTACTCGGCACACTGCGGAGGGAAAGTATCAGAATATCACTTTACTCATAATCTGTAAAATCAAAGCTGTTTTTTCTAACATTCTTGGTACTGAAAGACGATTTTATTCACACCATATCGGACTTAAAGGGTTAAAAACTATACTAAATCATTCCAGTGAATAAAATGATGCCCTCTATAATCTGTTAACCTTTCACTGCGATTATCACTCATTTTGCTTTACTCTTAGTAAAGGCAGTTGATTTTATCTGAGAGCCATAGGGCCGAAAACTTTAGAATTTCTGTTCCCTCAGCCCCATTAACAGCACTTTTTTTTTTTTTTTAAATTCAGGTTACCAATAGATTATTACGGTTTTCGGAAATATCGGACTGAAGGGCTTCACACAAAGATGGCTTTTCTGCTTCATTACTGCTACCGCCACATAGTTTTATTTAGCTCAAGAGGGACATCTCGGACAGGTGGTAAAGCGAGTTCTCCGTATACCTTAACTCTCTCAGGCTGCTAGGACTGAGTCTCCGCTGAATAGAATCATGTGACGGCATTTCTGATAATACAGTGCTAGTGTTGTCACCATAAGGGGGTTCATGGTGTCAATTAATACAGTACGAATGTTGCTGTCACCATACGAGAGTTAATGGTGTCAAATAATACAGTACTAGAGTTATTGTCACCATAAGAGGGTTAATGGTGACAAATAATACAGTACCAATGTTGTTGTCACCATAAAAGGGGTTAATGGTGACAATTAATACAGTACTAGTGTTGTTGTCACCATAAAAGGGTTAATGGTGTCAAATAATACAGTACTAGTGTTGTTGTCACCATAAGAGGGTTAATGGTGTCAAATAATACAGTACTAGTGTTGTTGTTACCATAAGAGGGTTACTGATGCTCAGTGACTCACTCTAAACTTAACAAAACCAATTAGCGTTAACTGGAAAAGGATATTAGAATTACCCTGGCCTTAAAATAATTGTTGATACATGATTAACACCCCGTGACTCGTATGCTCACACTTAGCTGAATAAAATCGTCTAGGCTTTGCTGGAAATAAATAGGGTACTAAAGTTGTCCCGACCATCAGCAGGGCGTTTCATGTCGTACTGATTTAGATTCATTCCCACCCCGTCTGCACCAGTTAGAGCACTTCGGGACGAATAATTTCCACTCCTGACCATCAGCTCCAGTCAGGCGCACTGATGGATTTCGGGTCCAGTCATTAATTTTTGGTCAAGTCACGCCATATCAGATTACTTCAGGCCAAGTTAGATAACTCTGATTCCTTCACATTAGGTTCGTTCAGGTTTCTTTAGGGTCATTCGTGTCAAATAACGCAGTCAGGACCTTCACATTCAAATGGGCCTATACAGCCCAATTCAGGTTCAATCCCATTCAGTCCTGCCATTTTGGGAATTAGCATCCAGTATTTCAATAGTATGGTTACGATTAACCACGATTTTAATAATATAAGTACCACATTACGAAGATTTCCAATTCAGTCAGTTCTAACACAGCTGCAAATAGATCTATAAAAATGTCTCATATAATTTTATATACGATAAATTCTTTGGTTACTTTCGGGCAAGACATGACTGCAGGGCTCTTGTTTGGCGTGCCACAGCTCGCAAATGCGAGTATTTTTTCCCTTCGGCGAACAAATTTTACATGCAAGTCGCCTTTTGGCAAGGAGAAAATACATCCACTTCAAAACCCAGTAAACTACAAAATAAGTAAATCTCACTTAAATGAACAAAAAATTATTTTGCGATCAATTATGAAGTCTTTCTTGTCGCCATTGTGAATGTTTAGAACATCATTATATGATTCTAATCATCACCATGTGTAAATAAATAAATATATTTATTGCTCGTAAAATATTTCGGCTCGTAGTCAGTTAAGCTACTAATAATTTATTTGGCTCGTAAATCTGAAACCTTAGGAGCCAAATGGCTCGCAAACACCGGCAGTTAGCAAGAGTCCTGGACTGTGTGTACAGATAGCTACAGGAACTCATTGGCAGCTCAGCTCCATTTCCTAAAATATGATGAGCAATCTCGAAAAATGTTTCTATTACTAATAATTTAATGAGAGAATTTAACTGTTTATTGTCAAAGTATGAGTGACGTTTGTAATTCGTAATGTACAACATTAATCTACGATATATATATATATATATATATATATATATATATATATATATATATATATATATATATATATACACACACACACACACACCGAACACAGATTGATAAATATATAGATACACTTATAGATATCGATAGACATAAAGACACAGATACACATAGACAGACAGATAAACATTGATAGACTGACTGATAAACAGACACAGACAGATAGATGGATATTATTGGCTGATAGATACTGCGATTCAACAAGCGAAATTACGTCAGTCTTTTTAGTGCTCCTGCAACTTTAAATACGGCATTGCATCCCTGTAGATACAGTAACTGAAATATGAATGTAAATGAAGGAAGTTATCATAATCAGATTTTAAGTTACCTCTAGTATCAAGAAGGTCAATGACATACAGCAATGTTCTTCCTAAAAAGCAATATCACGGGGCAAGTGTAAAATTAAATTAATCTCGCCAACGAAATGTCTTGTTATCTTACGTATTCAGTCAGGACAAAAGCTTTCAGATTTGTAAAATTTTCCTTCTCCACTTCCCTCTGCCCGCTACTGTTCCTTAGGTGAGAGTAGTTGGTTTTCGTTTCTCTGCTGATATAAGAATGTCTCAGATACGATGTGTCAGTGAAGAAAGTGACGACAATGCCCTAACTGAGAAGAAGACAGAGTGCTGCTGCGTGCCTACTTTTAGCAAACTCTGTACATTGCTTACAAAAATTTCCCATATACAGGTGACAGTGATTTCACGGTGAGTGCAACTGCATTTCATTATGATAACAACAATAATAATAATAATAATAATAAAAATGATAATTGTTGTTGTTGTTGTTGTTGTAGCTGTTGTTGATGTTGATAATGATGATGTTCTAGTTATCCTAATTTCAATGCTTCTCAATTTACAGTTTATGCCATATGGCTGTATAAAGTTCCATCTCTATACTTTAATACCAGATATTACAATTATACACTTAAAAAGAATTTCCTGAAGAATGTTTTCAATATTTCATAAAGGTTTCAAAACGGAAAACAAAAATATAGATATATTTTTGTCGGGTCTGTACCGTCGGACACAAAGTTTGCCCAATATTTTCATCTCTTCTGCTACTCATATTCCGCTGGTGGGTAATATTCCTAAGCTGAAAGAGACTTGACATGTGTATCTGCTCATAGGTGAATGTCTTTGCTATGATGCGTCAGGAGGAAAATGACAATATACCTTAAGTGTGAAGCAGACGCAGTGGAGTAGTAGGCGAACTTTTTGTCACTGCCTGATCCATACGCCATTTGCTTCACTTACATCAGTCACTTCACCCACCAATCGCCCAGTCTTACTTCACTTCCTCCCCCACATCGGTCCTACAGTTCATCCCCCCACCATGCACATCTCTTCCTCACCACGCTTCCCCACTTCACTTCACAGTGGAAATATTACAACCAAATCGACGTTTAAGCCTGATCACAACTGGCCATCGACTATACCGAAGGTGTTATGGATCTTCGTCTAGTCAGAAAAACTCCTCACCAAGCAACCCGTCATCCAGCCAGCGATCCTCAACAAGCCCCCTCTCCAAGTGTTTCTCCCTTGTGTCTGTACAACTTCCTCGATATTTCAGCAGAATACACCCAAGTTGTGTCGTAAATCAGTGACACACAGCATCTCTCGTGTCCTCTCTTCACAGCCTCCTCTCTTTCTCTCCTTCACACCCTTTCATATTCCTCTTTTATGAATGTTGTCCAGTGTCCTGTTAAGCCTCCTTGTACCACTTTACTGGTGATTAGGATAGTCTTAGAGCTCATTCCTGCTTATGGCCTTCCCCTAATTGTATGAGGCTCGCACTGAATGGTAAAAATAGAACCTAATAAAAAAAAAAAAAAAGTTTGTCATATTTAAGATTAGGACGCGTAACACTGATTTTGTATTCTACGGACCAGTAAGCTGTGGGGTCATGGTCATGGGCTTCTTGCTGCCCACGGACCATTCTTAACCCCTTCAGAGCGATGACGTCTTTTTAATTTTCAATCAGCCTATCACCACACTTTTTTTTTTTTTCGTCGATTTGGTTGAACCTATGTAGTGAAGGTGTTGGTAAAGGCTACATCTAACCCCACCACTTATAATATTCTCCCCTAAGCTGAATAACGTCATCTGAGGTTAACACGACAGAATATAACTAACGAACCCTGGCTGAAGGAATCCACAAACCATGAGATGAACTGAACTGCGCCAGAATGTCCCACTCCACCACATTCATTCCTAAACATAGTTTTTTCCTTCTATCTTTCTCACCATCATATAGGCGCTGTGTATCTTTATATATATATATATATATATATATATATATATATAAAGAGAGAGAGAGAGAGCAAATAACCCAGAGCTAGGGTACTTAGTCCAGATACTTATGGCGAGAGTGACCAGATGCGACCCCTGGGCGGCATTACGAGTGCAACAAACCCCATGCAACGCTAGTATGTGAACTCGGACGGGCCGCATCTATTACAGCGCTACAACTCACTAATCCACGATGCATTCACTTGTTTTTATGGCTACCATCAAATGCTTCAAAAAGGTTCAGACTATAAGAAAACATTTGGCTTGCCACTCAGGGTAGAGTTACCAAAAGGAAGTTTTAGTTCAAGTGAGCTGATTGTGGGAGCCCCGTACCATTTATCATATCACACCCACGTGGGTAGTGCATCGCCAGGTGTGTGTGTGTGTGTGTGTGTGTGTGTGTGTGTGTGTGTGTGTGTGTGTGTGTGTGTGTGTGTGTGTGTGTGTGTGTGTGTGTGTGTGTGTGTGTGTGTGTGAACAGTGTAACTCAAATAGCTATACTCCACTTTGGAGGGTTGCCACCGGGGTAACCTACTGCTTTAGAAACAAAAGGTCAAAGGCAAAGAATAAGATGAACTCATCAATCAGATTTTAAAGAAATGGTAAAGAATTGAGAGTCTGAGAGTGACGAATTATATCGATTTTGAAAACTGGCCAAAAATTATCTCATGGGAAAGTCAAAGATTTATTTAATCATTTTTTTAACACGAGTTCTGACAAAATTTGGTGGAAGGATTTAGGTTCAACTAATAATGAAACAAATGAAGTGATTCTATTCTGGGAACAATAAGTCAAAGGTCAAGGCCAATTACAAAGTCAAAGTTCTGATACGGTTGCATCAAACTTGGTGGAACGGTTGAGGGTCAGGCAAAGATTAATTAGTTCGAAATTAAGAACTGTTCGAAGGTCAGACACAGAACTTGGGTACTTAAACGAACTGTAAAGTGGAGGTGTTATACTCTGAGTATTTCTTCCTCTTTTTCACTTAAAATAAGGGCGTGCATTTACAAGCAGACGACAAAGAAAAACAAGTGTACTACATATATATAACAGCATTCTTTATCATTTCCTCTGCACTCTTATTTCGGCTTCATTCTACATTTGGTAGTTTCTTCCTAACCTCTTTCCTCTCTCCGCCAGGCTTCTCTCCTGTGCGGTTGGTCAGTCCTTCACAAACTCTCTGTTCTCACAATCTTATGTCAGCCTCAGCCACTCCTTTCTGTCATCCCATTTCCTCTTGCTCCTTTCTGTCATCCAATTTCCTCTCTCCCCTTTCTGTCATCACATTTCCTCTCTCTCCTTTCTGTCATCCCAGTTCCTCTCGCTCGTCCTTTCAAAGCTTTTATCGCTTGAAATTCAGACTTTTCTACTCCTCCTCCTCTGTTTCTCATTATTCTCGTCCTTCATTCGATTCTTGATTATTTTTGTCATCTCGTCTTCGTGTTTCTCCTTGCGGACTTCCTTCTTCCTTCGACGTTTATACTTGCCCCCACACCTACTTCATCCCGCTTCCTCCTCTTCTTCTTCATCTTTACTTTCTACCTCTTCTTCTTTTTCTTCCTCCCACACCTCCTCCTGCTCCTCCTCCTCTTTCTCCTGCTCTTGCTCCTCCTCCTTCTCGTCCTCCTCAG
>NC_136976.1:7572339-7578296 GCF_032717465.1 Coenobita brevimanus | reverse complement strand
GACGGAAAGATAAGAAACCATTGAAGAGATACAGGGAGGGGTTACAGACAGAGATAAAATGTTAAGCAGAAGAAGCAGTGGCAGAGAAGAGATGTAGGGAGGGGAGAGAGACAGAAAGAAAGCAGGTAGGTAAGAGAAAGACAATAGCAGTGGATGGAGAGTGATGCAGAGAGAGAGAAAGAGAGAGAGAGAGAGAGAAACCAATTTTCTTGTAAGTGTACTCACATGGGACTCAGTACATCAAGTGAGTGAGTAATGGGCGTCCTCAGAAAAAGAGAAAACGAAAACCTACAGAGGAAATAGTGAGAAATGGAAGTGACAGTGGTAAACAATACTGGCGGAGTAAAAGAGAGAAAAATATACAACTCACTCTTAACTATCCACGAAGCAACCTTCAAAATAACGCCCAAGACGCAATAATTACGACGCTAGTAAACCGCACGCTGATGGTTGAACTGGCAAGATTATTAAAACTTGAGGTGGCCAAAATTATCAAAGTTTTAAGACCGAGAATTTTGTAAAGATATGAAGGCACTTCGTAAGCTGTAAACTGTGGTTCGTAAAGTGTTTTGAAATAAAAGAACGTTTTGTGTGTGTGTGTGTGTGTGTGTGTGTGTGTGTGTGTGTGCAGACTTTCCACACACACATCTGAAGGGGGAATGAGTCAGAGCAAGAAACCTTATACATATAGCTATAGTTCATGGGTTTTAATATTGTGCTCTTATGTAAGAAACTAAAATATGCTCCTAAATGAACTTTGTGTCTGCACACGAATGAACCAACTGCCTCCAGCGTTGGCACATGGACATAGTGTGACCTTACTGAAACTAGTGAAGGAATGCACAATAGATGCTGATAAATTTTGACCTAACCCTGTGACCTTGAATTTTGACAACTTGTCCTGAAAGTCGAAGAGCACAATTCTTGCCTTTACCGCCAACCTGTCAACAAATTTTGTCTAAATCGGATCAAAGCCGTTTAAGTTGATTTCAGAATGTGACCTTGATCTTGTAGCAGTTGTTCCAAATAATAGTCAGCCCTTTGGCTGACCCTCAACCGGTCCACTAAGACTGGTTCAAAACAGATCAAAACTGTTTTACTTTGTTCACACACACACACACACACACACACACACACACACACGGATCGAACTCTGAAGTTGCCCTGTGACTTTAATCGTTGAGTAGTTGTTCTCAGTATCGACTCCCTCCGTTTTTACTTAAGCCTCACCTTTTCCACCAAGACAGGTCTAAAACGGATCAAAACTGTTTAAGTTGACCTAGTAATCTTCATTTTTTATCTGTTTTCAGAAAAAGTAGGTTAGTCCCTTAGCTGATCCTAAATAATTTCACCAAGCTCGACGAAATCGGATCAAAAACTGTTAGAGAAAATTAGTAGCATACACTACAACTTGGTCCCGTACATACATACATACATACATACATGCATACATAATCAGTGGTGGAGTAACATGTTGAGACGCATGTCAGATCTAAAATCAGGTTTCCTGCTTTCTAATTTCTTACTGCTTATCTGCCCAAGCGCCTGTATATGGTGGTCCGTGTACCCGGCAGTATCTTGTTTGTTGCGGGAAAGGCTCAGTCTGCTGGCCTGGGAATGGGACTGGGACATCCATGCATGTACTTATGGTGTAGCCAGTGACAGGTTGCCTTGTCTTATTGTACTACCGCAGAAAAAGGCATATGGAAGTGGAGAATGATGCAGATTGGCCACATAATATTGACTGATCCGTCCCCACGACACGCGAAAATTCACCAGTTGTTTGGCAGGTGGGGTATATTCTACAGACTGCTTTGATATTCAGCATTTATTCCAACCTGTCATAATGATAATCAGTGCTGTACAGTACATAGCGTATCCAAATAAAGTCCGATATTTTTGCCATTGAAATAATAAAGCTTGGAAATGTTAACGTAACTGATATACCTCTGAGGCACTACTAACCTTCAGCACTTCGATACATACATTCTCCCCAGAGCAGAATATAATCGTCTCTCATTAACAATCATACTACAGTAAAGACACCATCGTACTGAAGGGATATATTGAAAGTTTATTGCACCTTCATTGGAAGAGTTTCTCATAATCTGAATATAACTGCCTGTCGGTAACATATATGAAATAGATATCGTACTGACGGCGTTACGTTTAGGAACAGGTATGTGGTAAGAAAAGGAAGTACTATGAACATAATCGCTGTAGCAGATGGAAGGAAATATTGAGTGCCTTCCGATTCTCTATGATTCACTCAGCTGAATAAAAACATCTGGAATGAGCTAGAAAAGAATACAAAAGGTGTCCCTGTGGAGAGAGATTAATTATAGCAGTATTAACACTCCTAGGCTCCTGTGATTTATTCTTTGCTGAATAAAACTCGGCGCTTAACTGGAATATACTGCGAGGGAAGACGCGACCAAAAGTAGGTTATGAAACTAAAATAGTCTAACTCTGGGAACTTAAAAGCTTTCATGTTAGCCTATATTCCATCTAATTATTTGTTTCAGTTTTCTTAATAAACCCAGGTTTACTGTATGTACAATCATTTATGCTGATCAATGTTTGTGTCATTTAGCTTCACTGCTTCGAGAAAATGTATTCTTCTGTGTTAGGCAAACGTCAGTTTTTCTCCTTCACCCCTCGGCAATATCAGACCGAACCATCCACCACTGCCACATCTAAGCTCACGACAAGAACATGTAAAGAAAAAGTAAATTTACCAGGGCCTCCATATCAAAGGAGCCCTACTAAAACCCTCAGAAGTTGCAGGCGTTTAAAATGACCTGGTAGTCAATTTTTAGCGAACAGGAGACGGACTTGAAAGGCTGGACGCTGGCGGGACTAATGAAAAGTAAACTCGGCAGCAGTGGACGGTTGAGACCAAAAGGAAATTGCAGCCTGAGATGACCCGTGTTGATTAAAGGAAGACGTGGGAAAAGAAAAAAAGAGAGGAGAAAGTGGCTGGAATGGATGCAGCTGGGAAGTTTGTATGAGACGAGGAAGACTGCGAGTTATTTTATGAGTAGAGGTAGGTGGGATGTACTTATGAGAAGATGAAGAAAGTGGGGAGTTGTTTTATGAGGAAAAGAAGCCGAGAGTTAGTTTATGTGAATATGAAGAAAGTGGGAAGCAGGTGAAGAGTTATTCAGTGAAGAGACGGGGAAGGTGGAGAGCTGTTTAATGAAACAGCATAGGAGAGGTTGACGATGAAGGAGGGAACAGTTGGGAGTTATAAGGTGAGGATGCAGTTGGGAGTTATTAAATGGAAACGGAGAAGGTGGGAAGTTACTCTATGAAGCGACATAGGAAGATGGGGATGCACTTTGGCGTTGTTTTATTAGGCGAGGATGTAGTTGTAAGTTATGAGAATGTAGAGAAGAGGACGAAGATTTATTCTGAACGTCGCAAAAGGTGAAGATAGGGCTAGGAGTTGTTTTAAGAGAAGACAAAAAAACAAATGACCCGGTTAAGAGTTATAAGAAGGCAAAGAAGATGGGGGTGCAGTTGGAAAGTTATTTTTAAGGAAAGCCCAATAAACTGGGGATGCAGTTAGTTATTTTATGAGACAGCAGAGAATAAAGTGGGTTATTTTTTGAGAAATGTTGGAGGGGGAACGTGAAGGAAAGTGGGATTGCCGGCCGTGCAGGAAAGTAGGATTATCGGCCGTGAAGGAAAGTGGGATTATCGGCCGTTAAAGTGGGATTATCTGCCGTGAAGGCAAGTGGGATTATCGGCCGTCAAGGAGAGTGGAATTATCGGCCGTCAAGGAGAGTGGAATTATCGGCCGTCAAGGAGAGTGGAATTATCGGCCGTCAAGGAAAGTGGAATTATCGGCCGTGAAGGAAAGTGGGATTATCGGCCTTGAAGGAAAGTGGGATCATCAGCCTTGAGGGAAAGTGGGATCATCAGCCTTGAGGGAAAGTGGAATGATGTGCTGTGGTGGATGGATTGGAACTGGAGACGAAAGGGGAAGGAGGAAACCTGGAAACTGTAAAGGCTTATCATCAGCCTTACGTCATGAAAGGGAAAGGGGGGTTGAGAACAGGGAACAGTCAACTCCTATAACACTAAAGCGTAATATCAGCACTCTCTTGGTCGGGACAACTCAATTATTCTATTCCACTTAATGCCAGACGGTTTTATTCAGCTGACAATGGCCCGTATTCTCGTCGGGTATGGAAGCTCCCTAATACCTCTTCCTAACCGATTTGTTTTTCGGATATGGCTGGCTAGTATCGTTCTTTACGTTTATGCAGGGATGATATTAGAATGATTTAGTAACATAGAAGAGCACGGCAAGGTGTGATAATCAAAATAAACCGCTTAGGAAGAGGTTTTGAGAGCTTCCTTAACCTACGAGAATACGAACTAGTGCATGACAGGAGCTTATAATGTTATGGTGGTGCCATTCTTAACTGGCGGTTTGGGTGGGGCACCAACCTCTGTACAGTGTGCCACGTTTTCCATACCCGCAATGCCCCCCTCTCTCTCTCTCTCTCTCTCTCTCTCTCTCTCTCTCTCTTGGGGGAGATGTGCGTCACCCTTTGGAATTTAGTTTGTTTTATGAGTGACATAAACTTGTGCTTTCATTTCTTTATTTATTAGGTACTTTTAAAGCTGGTATCTCCTAACCCTCTCATGGTCGGGACAACATTTAAATAGTACTGAATTTCAGGTAGCGTCAGACGCTTTTATTCAGCTGTTAGTGGAACTTCAGAGACTTGAGTGTATTCGTGCTGCCTTCAGAGAGCAACATAGGACTTTCGGGGAACCTCCTGCTTTGAAGGGGTTAATATTTTACGTCATCTCCTTTATCGCGAAAAATCTCACCGGTGACAACATCAGTCTGGAGAACACAGCCACACACACACACACACACACACACACACACACACACACACACACACACACACACACACACACGCAAAACTTTTTTTTAGAAAGGCTACACATGGATATTTCCTTCAGTTATGGCCACCACTCTTCTTGCTATCTGAGGAAAACTTTGGCCCATTCCATTCGGGGTCGTATTTTATTTCAGCCACGCGCTGGAGTACAGGGATGATATTGGTCCTGCGTGTGTGTGTGTGTAAAAGAGAGAGAGAGAGGACATTATATTCAAACATCTTCCATCCGCCTGGGACCAAGCTTAGTGGAGAGGTTGAGGGTCACGCATGCATGGAACTTCGATTTTCAGAACAATAGGTCAAAGGTCAAGGTCAGAAGTCAAGGTCAACACATACAATTTTAATGAGGATTGGACCAAACTTGGGTGAAATGCTGAGGGTTAGGGGAGGATGAACAGCTTTTATTTTGAGAACAGTGAAAAGACAAGGTCACATTACAGTATGAGGTCATAGGTTCGACCTTTTGACCAATTATAGGGCGCTGGTGTGGCACGTGGTGGGTATTCGCTCTTCAGTTTTATTTTCATCTCCAGGTGGAATTATTAAGCTATTCAGAATTATTTACCAGACACCTTGTTTTCGTACTCCCGCGTATCTGACATTTACTTCGTCTTTATCAGTCCAAAGTGTCCACCCTGGCTCTCCTCGCTCGTGCTTCCTCTCCATGCTCATCGTAACTCTCCTCTCCCATCCTGTCTTTCCTCACCCTCTTTACCTTCTCACTCACTCTGTCTCCCCTAATCACTATGGCTGTCCTAAACCACCATGTCTACCTTCACTCACCCTGTCTACTTGTCATTGCTGTTCCGACACCATTTCTCTTCTTTTTGCTTACACTCTGCCTCACTCACCCTGCCTTTCCTTACCCACCATGCTCTATCCCCACTCATTGCCGGAGCCTGCTAGCGGTAGGGGCCAGCCCTTTTAGTTATTAGTCAAGTCACTCGTTGTAACCAGGAGAGAATTGGGCTCAATTGGAGCCCCCTGAACCTCTCCAGCAGTCATCCCTGTGTCTGCCCGGATGCCAGGCAA
>NC_136976.1:7529839-7567339 GCF_032717465.1 Coenobita brevimanus | reverse complement strand
AGGAAATGGGATGACAGAAAGGAGTGGCTGAGGCTGACATAAGATTGTTAGAACAGAGAGTTTGTGAAAGACTGACCAACCGCACAGGAGAGAAGCCTGGCGGAGAGAGGAAAGAGGTCAGGAAGAAACTACCAAATGTAAAAAGAAGCAGAAATATGAGTGCAGAGGAAATGATGAAAAATGCTGTTAAATAAAATGCACTATGCCTGTTTTTCATCGTTGTTTGCTTGTTATACATTCTCAATGCACTCCTTTACTTTTAGTGACAAAGAGTTAAAGAAGTACTCAGAAAATAACACCTCCACTTCACATTTCGTTTAAGGACCCAAGCTCTGTGTCTGACTTTCGACCAGTTGTTCTTAATATCGAACTAATTGATCTTTGCCTGATCCTCAACCCTTCCACCAAATTTGGTGTAACCGTATCAGAACTTTGACTTTGTAATTGGCCTTGACCTTTGACCTACTGTTCCCAGAATAGAATCACTTCATCATTTGCTTCATTATTAGTTGAACCTAAATCCTTCCTCCAAATTTTGTCAGAAATCGCGTTAAAAAAATAATAAATAAATAAATCTTTGACTTTCCCATGAGATAATTTTTGGCCAGTTCTCAAAATCGACATAATTCGTCACTCTCAGAGTCTCAGTTCTTTACCGTTTCGCTAAAATCTGATTAATGAGTTCATCTTATTCTTTGCCTTTGACCTTTTGATTCCTAAGCAGTAGGTTACCCCGGTGGCAACCCTCCAAAGTGGAATGAAGCTTTTTGAGTTACACTGTTCACACACACACACACCCTCCAAAGTGGAATGAAGCTTTTTGAGTTACACTGTTCACACACACACACACACACACACACACACACACACACACACACACACACACACACACACACACACACACACACACACACACACACACACACACACACACACACACCTGGCGATGCACTACACCCACCGTGCATCCACCCACGTGGGTGTGTTATGATAAATGGTACGTAGGGCTTCCACTATCAGCTCACTTGAACTAAAGCTTCCTTCTGGTAACTCTATCCTGAGTGGCAAGCCAAATGTTTTCTTATAGTGTGAACCTTATTGGTGCACTTGATGGTAGCCATATAACCGAGTGAATGCATCGTGGATTAGTGAGTTGTAGCGCTGCAGTAGATGCGGCCCGTCCGACATCACATACTAGCGTTGCATGGGGTTCGTTGCACTCGTAATGCCGCCCAGGGGTCGCATCAGGTCACTCTCGCCATAAGTATCTGGAGTAAGTACCCTGGCTCTGGGTCATTTGCTCTCTCTCTCTCTCTCTCTCTCTCTCTCTCTCTCTCTCTCTCTCTCTCTCTCTCTCTCTCTCTCTCTCAAAGATACACAGCGCCTATATGATGGTGAGAAAGATAGAAGGAAAAAACTATGTTTAGGAAATGTGGTGGAGTGGGACATTCTGGCGCAGTTCAGTTCATCTCATGGTTTCCTTCAGCCAGGGTTCGTCAGTTATATTCTGTTATTCAGCTTAGGGGAGAATGTTATAAATGGAGGGGTTAGATGTAGCCTATACCAACCCCTTCACTACATAGGTTCAACCAAATCGACGGAAAAAAAAAAAGTGTGGTGATAGGCTGATTGAAAATTTAAAAGACGTCATCGTTCTGAAGGGGTTAAGAATGGTCCGTGGGCAGCAAGAAGCCCATGACCATGACCCCACAGCTTACTGGTCCGTAGAATAAAAAATCAGTGTGACGCGTCCTAATCTTAAATATGACAAACTTTTTTTGTTTTAATTAGATTTTATTTTTACCATTCAGTGCGAGCCTCATACATAACAGGAATGAGCTCTAAAACTATCCTAATCACCAGTAAAGTGGTACAAGGAGGCTTAACAGGACACTGGACAACATTCATAAAAGAGGAATATGAAAGGGTGTGAAGGAGAGAAAGAGAGGAGGCTGTGAAGGAGAGGACACGAGAGATGCTGCGTGTCACTTGATTTATGACACAACTTTGGTGTATTTTGGTGAAATATCGAGGAAGTTGTACAGACACAAGGGAGAAGCACTTGGAGAGGGGGCTTGTTGAGGATCGCTGGCTGGATGACGGGTTGCTTGGTGAGGAGTTAATAGTGTGCATTTTTCTAACTACACGAAGATCCATAACACCTGTATAGCCGATGGCAAGTTGTGATCAGGCTTAAACGTCGATTTGGCTGTAACATTTCCACTGTGAAGTGAAGTGGGGAAGCGTGGTGAGGAAGGGATGTGCATGGTGGGGGCATGAACTATAGGACTGATGTGGGGGAGGAAGTGAAGTAAGACTGGGCGATTGGTGAGAGAGTGAAGTGACTGATGTAAGTGAAGCAAAATGACGTATGGATCAGGGGTTGACAAAAAGTTCGCCTACTACTCCACTGTGTCTGCTTCACACTTAAGGTATATTGTCATTTTCTTCCTGACGCATCATATCAAAGACATTTACCTATGAGCAGATACACATGTCAAGTCTCTTTCAGCTTAGGAATATTACCCACCAGAGGAAAATGAGAAGCAGAAGAGGTGAAAATATTAGGCAAACTTTGTGTCGGACGGTACAGACCCGACAAAAAAGTATCTATATTTTTGTTTTGCTTTTTGAAACCTTTATGAAATTTTGAAAACATTCTTCAGTAAATTCGTTTTAAGTGTATAATTGCAATGTCTGGTATTAAAGTATAGCGATGGAACTTTATACAGCCGTATGACATAAACCGTAAATTAAGAAGCATTGAAATTAGGATAACTACAGCAACATCATCATCAACATCAACAACAGCTACAACAACAATTATTTTTATTATTATTATTATTATTATTATTATTATTATTGTTGTTGTTATCATAATGAATGCAGTTGCACTCACCGTGAAATCACTATCACCTGTATATGGGAAATTTTTGTAAGCAATGTACAGAGTTTGCTAAAAGTAGGCACGCAGCAGCACTCTGTCTTCTTCTCAGTTAGGGCATTGTCGTCACTTTCTTCACTGACACATCGTATCTGAGACACTCTTATATCAGCAGAGAAACGAAAACCAACTACTCTCACCTAAGGAACAGTAGCGGGCAGAGGGAAGTGGAGAAAAGGAAAATTTTACAAATCTGAAAGCTTTTGTCCTGACTGAATACGTAAGATAACAAGACATTTAGTTGGCGAGATTAATTTAATTTTACACTTGCCCCGTGATATTGCTTTTTAGGAAGAACATTGCAGTATGTCATTGACCTTCTTCATACTGGAGGTAACTTAAAATCTGATTATGATAACTTCCTTCATTTACATTCATATTTCAGTTACTGTATCTACAGGGATGCAATGCCGTATTTAAAGTTGCAGGAACACTCAAAAGACTGACGTAATTTTGCTTGTTGAATCGCAGTATCTATCAGCCAATAATATCCATCTATCTGTCTGTGTCTGTTTATCAGTCAGTCTATCAATGTTTATCTGTCTGTCTATGTGTATCTGTGTCTTTATGTCTATCGATATCTATAAGTGTATCTATATATTTATCAACCTGTGTTCGGTGTGTGTGTGTGTGTGTGTGTATATATATATATATATATATATATATATATATATATATATATATATATATATATATATATATATATATATATATATATCGTAGATTAATGTTGTACATTACGAATTACAAACGTCACTCATACTTTGACAATAAACAGTTTAATTCTCTCATTAAATTATTAGTAATAGAAACATTTTTCGAGATGGCTCATCATATTTTAGGAAATGGAGCTGAGCCGCCAATGAGTTCCTGTAGCTATCTGTACACACAGTCCAGGGCTCTTGCTAACTGCCGTTGTTTGCGAGCCATTTGGCTCCTAAGGTTTCAGATTTACGAGCCGAATAAATTATTAGTAGCCAAACTGACTACGAGCCGAAATATTTTACGAGCAATAAATATATTTATTTATTTACACATGGTGATGATTAGAATCATATAATGATGTTCTAAACATTCACAATGGCGACAAGAAAGACTTCATAATCGATCGCAAAATAATTTTTTGTTCATTTACGTGAGATTTACTTATTTTGTAGTTTACTGGGTTTTGAAGTGGATGTATTTTCTCCTTGCCAAAAGGCGACTTGCATGTAAAATTTGTTCGCTGAAGGGAAAAAATACTCGCATTTGCGAGCTGTGGCTCGCCAAACAAGAGCCCTGCAGTCATGTCTTGCCCGAAAGTAACCAAAGAATTTATCGTATATAAAATTATATGAGACATTTTTATAGATCTATTTGCAGCTGTGTTAGAACTGACTGAATTGGAAATCTTCGTAATGTGGTACTTATATTATTAAAATCGTGGTTAATCGTAACCATACTATTGAAATACTGGATGCTAATTCCCAAAATGGCAGGACTGAATAGGATTTAACCTGAAGTGGGTTGTTTAGGCCCATTTCAATGTGAAGGTCCTGACTGCGTTATTTGACACGAATGACCCTAAAGAAACCTGAACGAACCTAATGTGAAGGAATCAGAGTTATCTAACTTGGCCTGAAGTAATCTGATATGGCGTGACTTGACCAAAAATTAATGACTGGACCCGAAATCCATCAGTGCGCCTGACTGGAGCTGATGGTCAGGAGTGGAAATTATTCGTCCCGAAGTGCTCTAACTGGTGCAGACGGGGTGGGAATGAATCTAAATCAGTACGACATGAAACGCCCTGCTGATGGTCGGGACAACTTTAGTACCCTATTTATTTCCAGCAAAGCCCAGACGATTTTATTCAGCTAAGTGTGAGCATACGAGTCACGGGGTGTTAATCATGTATCAACAATTACTTTAAGGCCAGGGTAATTCTAATATCCTTTTCCAGTTAACGCTAATTGGTTTTGTTACGTTTAGAGTGAGTCACTGAGCATCAGTAACCCTCTTATGGTAACAACAACACTAGTACTGTATTATTTGACACCATTAACCCTCTTATGGTGACAACAACACTAGTACTGTATTATTTGACACCATTAACCCTCTTATTGTGACAACACTGGTACTGTATTAATTGTCACCATTAACCCCTTTTATGGTGACAACAACACTAGTACTGTATTATTTGTCACCATTAACCCTCTTATGGTGACAATAACTCTAGTACTGTATTATTTGACACCATTAACTCTCGTATGGTGACAGCAACATTCGTACTGTATTAATTGACACCATGAACCCCCTTATGGTGACAACACTAGCACTGTATTATCAGAAATGCCGTCACATGATTCTATTCAGCAGAGACTCAGTCCTAGCAGCCTGAGAGAGTTAAGGTATACGAAGAACTCGCTTTACCACCTGTCCGATATGTCCCTCTTGAGCTAAATAAAACTATGTGGCGGTAGCAGTAATGAAGCAGAAAAGCCATCTTTGTGTGAAGCCCTTCAATCCGATATTTCCGAAAACCGTAATAATCTATTGGTAACCTGAATTTAAAAAAAAAAAAAAAAGTGCTGTTAATGGGGCTGAGGGAACAGCAATTCTAAAGTTTTCGGCCCGATGCCTCTCAAATAAAATCAACTGCCTTTACTAAGAATAAAGCAAAAAGAGTGATAATCGCAGTGAAAGGTTAACAGATTATAGAGGGCATCATTTTATTTACTGGAATGATTTAGTATAGTTTTTAACCCTTTAAGTCCGATATGGTGTGAATAAAATTGTCTTTCAGTACCAAGAATGTAAGAAAAAACAGCTTTGATTTTACAGATTATGAGTAAATTGATATTCTGATACTTTCCCTCCGCAGTGTGCCGAGTAAAATTGAAAATAAAAATAAAAAGAAAAGAAAGGAAGGCAAAGAAAATAAAAAGAAAATCATCGTGAAGGACAAGTGCTCGTGGGCCCTTTGGGCCCCTCGCACTTGCTCCTGCGGAGGGCCCTCGCGCTGCTATACAGTATTTTAGTTATATCTGTGGGCAAAAAATTCTACGGGGATCCTATGCCGGGCGCCGGGAGAGGGTTTTTTTTTTTTGGTCAAAATGTGATCGCTCAGTAAATATAGTAAAAGTTTTTCAATCGTGATGGGACCAAGTTTTTTCACATCAGCGAATTTTTTGCGATTTTTGTGCCAATTTTGGTGCGATTTGAATATGTAGTTTCGGCTGCCTAAAATACACCCACCCACCCACCCACACACACACACACACACACACACACACGCACACACGCACACACACACACGCACACACGGCTAGTGCTATAGTATATTAGAATAGAGAGAGTTTCTAGCCTAGCCTAGCCTAACCTAACCTAACCCAACCCAACCCGAGATATTCCTAATAAACCCGTCCAGTGGTAGGAAGAGTACAGAAAAAAAACCTGCTGATGGTGAAGTGGGTGAACTGTTTGTTGATCCAGGAAGTATCATGTAGCGGCCGCACTGTGTTGTTATAAATACACCAGAAACCTAACACTGAGCTGGCAGTTCCATATCAATTTATCTGTTGTGGGTTTTTCTATGAGCGTTGAGTGCTTGGGTGTCATGCTTGTGGCGGTATGTGAAGTGATCAGAATTATCTCGTTATTTTGTTAACACACAGACACACGGGTTGGAGTGTAACCTTACCCCGTGCCCTTAACATTTTACTGATTATTTTCAAAGCTGCCCCACTTTGTTCATAGTTCACCTTCCACCAAGTTTAGTCTAAATCGGAAAAGTTTGATTAGAAAGCTTACCTTGCTGGATAAAACTTTGACCTTCAATCGATTGTTCTCAAGAACTTTAACAAATTTGGTTAAAATAGGATAAGAACTTTTGGGGTTATTTTATTCACACACACACACACACGCGCGCGCGCGGACATCCAGTAAAACAAAACCCGCACCCACTTGCAAGAGTGTATACAAAAACGTGTGATGTTTCTCAGTATTAAATACAAAAACTGAATGTGGGTTATTTCTAGCAGAAAAATGTTTTAGTCATAAAATGTCATTCATGTGTTCCGAAATGACCGGCAAGTTACAGTGACTATTCATGTTTCTGGAATTTATTAAGCAATTAGAATAATGGCAAAATAAACAGAAAAGGTAGCATATAGCAAATACTGCAAGGCAAAATAATACGGACTGATTCTATGTGCAAATGCAGAATATAAAATGAATGTTAACTTTTACGGCAACTGCAAAAGCTAAATGCAAGATATTTCACAATGTAAAACACCAACCAATTTTTGTCACTTTAACGCAATCCGTTTACCGAAGAGAGTATTATGAGTGAGTATTGGCTCCCTGAATATTTGTCATGACCGTGTGAAGCGCATAATCCCCTTTCTTAGCAGGGAATTACACCCAGTTCAGTTTATGTTCCAGTGTGTTGAAATTACTGCTCATTAACCCCCTCGTACCCGGAGCCATTCTAACAGCGTATTCACAGAAGCATGATGGCAGAGGACAGGGTGACATGAAGGCAATTTGTTCGTGGCCGCCCCTTCCAGGATTAAGGCGTTTAGCTGTGACAAGATATTTGCTGTAACGCCAGATGATATTAAATGACCGAAATTGAGTACCAAGAATCTAAAAGCGCTAGTCCTGTCACCATTAACCATCACATACTCGGGACAACTTTAGATTACATTCATGCTCACTTCGGATGAGTTTATTCTGCTCAGAGTAAGTCCCAAGATCTAAAGAGTTGTAATATTATATTTACTCCCACTTGGTCATATCCTCCGTCTAATGTTACATTATTTTATTAATTTGCTGTTGGTCCTTTCCATATCACTTTTATTATTGTTATTTTCATCGTCATCATCATGATTATTATCAATAAACCGCGCATGTAGTTACCACAACAAAGGGTAAAAATGAGGCTGATCATTAGCTAGCAGGAAACGAGAGTAATAACACGCAACATTTGCATTATATAACCCACATTAAGCCGCGCCCTCCCACCCCACAGTATTCATACATACATACATATACACCCTACACCCCCTTTACACAGATACCCTTCTTCCCTGTCGCTGTTCCCCACATTACTTCGCACTTCTCCCTCCCCCTTCCGTCCCCAACCACTTTAGTTAATGACCCCCTTCCTCCATTCCCGTATCCAATTTCTCTTCCCCCTCCCTCCATTTCTCTACCCCATTCCTTCTCCCTGCTCCCTCTCCCCTTTCCCTTTACCTCTACAAGCCCCATACCCGTCCCATCCAACTCTTCTGAAACTCATTCAACACCATTTACCCGCCCAGTCTTTCTTGAGCTCCCTCTTCCCACTTGTCAGCCCACTGCCTCCTAAATCTCAAAACAGAATTGCTCAGTATTATAGTATTAGCTCTCCCGCTACCCGATCCACGCAAAAGCAGCAACAGTTCTCGCCAGATCATACTTTCTTCATAACCAAGCATCCAAAATATTATATAATCTATTTGAGAACAGAATATTTTGGTCTACTCTCAATTCCTTCAACAGCAACCCAACAGTTCAATACCCATTCCTCCAATAACATCCTCAGATAAAAACATTGTAAATGACCCCTACGGAAATCTAACATTTTTGCCGCAAACCTCCGCGTCCATATGGAATTCCTATAATTTTGACAAAAAATGGTTCCCTAGAACTTCCTGTTCTAGCTACATTGTTCAGACTATTCCTAAGTACGTTTTCATTCCCTAATTCATGGAAAGAAGTCAACATCTACCCATTTCAAAAGAGGGGAAGTTCATAGACCTGTAGCTATCGCATCTTCTTTTGATAAAGTATTTGATATTGTAATTAATAAGCACATTATTAGACATCTTGAGTCCAACAGTTTAATTAGTGACAGACAATATAGTTTTGGCCACGCAAGCCAGTGTAGACATAGTCTTATTACTCGTAGAATCAGTTAGTGAACCAACATTGTGAGACCGAGGCAGCTTCCCTTGATACTGTATTTCTTAAGTCTTTGACAGTGTTCGGAACCTTTTCCCGTCATCAGCACCCTCTTGGCATGGCCTCCTATATTTTGTTTCATTGATTTCCTCATATCTCTGCATTAGAAAGATAAGAGTAAATGCTGGTGTACCATAAGGATCAGTTCTGGCTCCAGCTTTATTCCTCATTCATATTTATGATCTTTTGTCTGTCGCCCATAATCCCCTTCAAACACTCGCAGATGACTCAATGCTTCACAATTTCTTCATTATTAACCACCAGCTCACAAAAGTTTGATAGCTATGACTCCCAGCACTGCACAGCAATCTCCATAACTCAAGACTTATCTAAGATCACCGAATGGGGGCAAAATAACGTTGTCTCATTATATGTTGGAAAAACCTAGTACATCCCGTCTCTTAATAGATAGATATTGCCTGATTTCTACATTACCTTCAATTTAGCCAACATTCCTATTTTCTATAGTATTAAAATTCTTGGTTTTTCACTAAAAAGTACCCTCAGCTAGACCTCTCACATTAATCACTTACTAAAACCGTCTCATAGAAACCTGTATTATTGTACAGAGGCTGTAACTTCTTCACTAACAAGCAACTAGCTACGAGTGTAATTTACATTAGTCATGTGCGTTCTGAGTTCGAATATCGCTTACCATTGTGGAGTGGATGTGGAGAGATTGCCCAAAATCCTGAAAGAACTAGACAAAATTCGTAAAGGAATAAGAATAACTTATAACCCACGAATGAACTATCCCATCTGCGAGTGAAGAGGAATATTGCCTCTCTCTTGCACAGTTATACAGATACTTTTATGGCAAATCATTAGATGAAGTAGCATCCATTGCGCAGCGTCTCCACACTTTCTCCCATGCTACACGGGCAACTGGTAGCGCTCATGACTTGAACGACACCACCATATTGCAGAACATCTCCCTATCAGAATGCATTTACTCCCCAGGCCACTTCTCTGGAATTCGCTTCCTTAGAAGAATTTCTCCCCGAACTTCAATCCACAGCAGTTCAATCCCAACTGTAATAGATTATGTTATGAATGGAGGACACTAAGCTTGTAGTCTTGTGTATGGATTTTTTTGTTGTTGTTTTTCCTTTCTGTGTTCATCTCCTTAAAAAAAAAATCCACTTTCAGGAGCCTCACGTAATACAAATGTACGGTGATAGAACGAGTAAAATGTAAAATTACATCATCGTTGTGATAAGATTACTGACTCGTAGCACTAACAGATGCTCGTCAGAATCAATATTGTGTCCATGAAAAAATACATTCATTAGATTTGTGGTTCATGAAAAGAGAAATGAAGGGAAGTAAAACAGTAGGTGGGAATGGAAGGGGAAACAGGGGTGCGGATTCGAAAGCGAAATCCAATTTGCAATAAAAAATCGTAATCTCTGGGCAGGAGGGCTGGTGATGGCGTGGAAGGGTGTTACTGCCGGACATCATCACCCCATCAGGCCTGCCATCATAATGCTTGTCAAACTTTTTATTTGGGGGGGGGGGAGCTTTTTTTTTTTTTTTGTTTTTGTTTTTTTTGACGGTATCCTGGGTCAAAGTAGAGGCAACTTGCGTGCTTACAGGTCTGGGGAGAAAATTAAAAAAGAAAGAAAGAAAGAAATGTGTTTGGTCTTCCTTTTCAGAAAAAAGTTGAGCGTGTTTCCCATTAAAGGGAGAACCTTATTTAGTGAAAAAGGGAGGTCCCTCTTCAGTAGTCTAGGATTTAACTCTCTCTCAAGACGCGTGAAACAAGCCCCGCTGCCTCTTTCATATAACAGCAATGGATTATTAAGGGCCTAAACTCTCCTTCAGAAAATATCAATCAACATGAAATTGAAACTGGCCCATTTGGGATCCTATTCCGACCAACCTGCCAAGTTTTATCTCTTAAAATCAGTTTTGGCCATGCTACACACACACACACACACACACACACACACACACAGCTCACTAGTCTGCATAAATATGGTTCACTGTCTACAGGTAGCCTGTTCCTGTGTTATCTCCGTACGTAAGATCTGATGTACTCCATTTCCCCACTCCTTTCCATCACTAGCTTCACTCTCCTTTCCACAATTCTTCTCTCTCTCTCTCGTACCCCATCCTACCATGGAACCATTACGCACCCGTGTCAATTCAAAAGTGGTTCTGACTTCTCACATAGATAATTCTCTGCCCTTGCACCTGTTTCAGTATCACCATAAAAGCTCCTTACAGTATTCAGTAGTTTCCAGTTCACACCACAGTACCCAGTCATACATAATATCCTCCATAATCCTTCTGTATTCACTTTGTCAAATGCATTTTTCCTGATTCACGTGTTGTACATAAAATCTTTCACAATCCATTTGTATTCACTTTGTCATACGCATTTTCCCGATTCGTGTGTTACGTACAAAGAGGCCACAAATGTTGCATAAATTGATACACTGTGATTTACATAACAGTCTGAAATATTGAGATAATCGATTGTGACAAGTGGAAATGTTGGGTAGGACGGAGGTTAGAGCTTGATTTCCCCCCCCCCTAAAGTTTCGGGCTACACAGAACCCAAGCTCTCTGAAGTTGGGTTCTGTGTAGCCCAAAGCGCTAGAGAAAATAAAAGAATAACGCTCTAACCTGTGCCTCTTTCCCGCCCAACATTTCCAGTCTGGGACATCTTAATTTGGTTGCCACAAAGAGAAGCTAAGGTTTGGGGTTGCATATTAAGAGGGGCTTAGGTTGGGGGAGTATATGTCGACCCAGGGACTATTTTACTACGATAACGTCTATATCACCTTTTATTTTGCTACAACCAGACGATTTCCGCAGCTTGGAAGTAAAGATTACGACTAGAGTTCGGAAAAAATATAGTTATAAAGTCTCCATTTAATCCCTACGTGGCCGAAGGCCCGGAATTTTCCGTGCATGCCAGGCCGACGCCGGACCATTTTTTGAAGTTTCGAAAATTGATTTTTTTGTCTTGCCATATTGAAGAGATAGTTCAGATGCACCTAACAGTGCAAATCCCACCTTCCTAGACGCATTTTATGGCTTGCAATGGAACGAGTAATTTGCAGAAATATCGGCAACCGATATCGCCGCTCAGGAGCGCTGCCGCAACCCAACTGGGCAGTTGTTGTTTTTTTTTTTTTTACCTCCCAAAACAATACGAATGGCGCTGAAATGTTGTGCATATAAGAGATATGATGATATCGAATGATTACAGTACATAATCTGTTACGAATGGCTGGAAACAAAAATTTTATGAATACTTTTTCACCATTTTGATATAAAATGTGTTTATGGTAGTTTCGAGTTATTTTTTATGTTATCGTTGTGTCCATGCTTGGAAAAGGGAGCGAAAGAGTTGAATTTTCGGTCCTAAATGAAAAAAACTGCACGTCCTCCAAGTTTAACTGCCACAAGAGAATAAAGTGGAGGGTCAGATCCGACTAGCAATGCGGAAATTGAGTCGCAACTTCGAGCTTCCTTACCACGAGAATAGCTAAAAATAGAATCATAATGCAGTTTCAGAAGTCTAAATATTACGAATACAGATACAAAGCAGAAGTAAATAAGTTTACAGACGGGGGAAAACGTTTTTTTTTCCGTAATAACATGTTCATCTTTCTCTGTCGTTTTATGTTCTTTTATCATTTTTCCTTGTTATTTTCGTAATATATATATTGCTGTCTCGTAAACAGGGTGGTTGTATGTGTTATGCAAGGGATGAAAAAAGATGGTATTTTCTGTTTGGGTCGAGATAAGGGGTGTAACTATGTGGTTTTAGGCATGGCCACGAGCGAAAAAATCATATACCCATCCGTCGTGACAGCAGGTGGTGAACTGACACTGACAGATATGTGAGCGGGTGAAGTCAAGGTCAGTCTCATGTCCCAGATTTTCGTTCACTTCCCGAAGGTTTTCACAGTGTTCTACAAGTTGCACTGCATCAAATGATCCAAACCATTACAGCAAACCTGAGCAAATAGGTAAAGATACCAAGACAAAAATGTATTTTTCACTTATCATGACCTTTTTTGTATGTGCCTGTATTACTTCATAATCGTAAACAGGTGGTTGTGTGTGTTTTGCAAGAGAGGACAAAGATGATATGTTCTGCCTGGATCGAGATAATGGGTGTAGTTGTGCTTGTTTAGGCATGGCTAGGAGCGAAATAATCGAAAATCCACTTATCACAGCAGCAGGCTCTGAACTGCATGATGAGGTGTATGGGAGTGTAGTGTAGGTCTGTGTGAAGACGTTCAGAACGTTCGTTCACCTCCCAAAAATTTTTGCAGTTTTTTATAGGCCTCGCTCAAACGACGCCTGCGGCCATTGATCGGCTAAACGTCATTTGACGCCGGCGGCCACGGAGGGGTTAACCCCTTCACCAAAAGATGCCTCCCATCAGATCAATATAATTGCGAGAAGGTGACGAGAGACAGTCATCCACCTGTAAATCCAGTGTCATTTTACCTTACACCTTTGTCATCTATCCCTTCCCTCTTCCCATCCACTACTTTCCATCATTTCAATATGTTTTCTCCTCTTTTCATTTTCCGCCTTTCCCTGTTTAGCATTCTTTTTCTGCTCCTTCCATTTTATCAGCTTCTCTTTCTGTCTATCGCCTTATATCTATCTTTCATATTCTTTCCTTCCATCTGTCTCCTTTTTCTCCATTTTTAAAAGGTGCATAGTGGAAAGAAAAGAGGCTTAAGCAAGAAGGAACAGAAGGTGAAACAGAAGACAGGTTTAAGAGTATTGGCTGCATCTCTTTTCGTAAATCGTCTTCCCCTCTTTTCATCTATCGTCTCTGCCCTCTTTCCATCTATCGTCCTCCCCTCTCACCATCCATTCTCTTCCCCTTCTTTCCATTTGTCGTCTTTCCCCTCTTTCCATTATCGTCTTCCCTTCTTTCCATCTTTCGTCTTCCACCTTTCCATCTATCGCCTTCCCCTCCTTCCATTTTCCCGTTTCCCTTCTTTCCATCTCACGTCTTCCCCTTTCTGCATCTATCGTCTTTCCCCTCTGCATTTATCCCGTCCGACCCCTTTCTTCCGTTTGGGTCTCTACCTTATTTCTTCTCTCTACTTTCTTTGTCCTTTCATGTGTCCTCTCCCACTTATTCCATTTGTCTCCTCCTCCTCATTCCAGTATTTTCCTTTTCCTTCCTCTGCATATGCTATTCCTTTCCATCCCCCTATCCCTTCTCATCCATCCTTCCTCCTCAATTTCCACTCATCCTTTACCAGATTCATCTCTCTCGTTCCCTACATCCGTTCCCCTCCATCTATCTTACACCATCTCAGTTTCTTCTCCTTCTTTCTGTCTTTCTTCATCCTTTTCTCTCCATCCAGCTTCCAATACCTCCACTGTATATTACTAACATCCCCCCCCCTCCTCTTCTACTCGAGGCTGTCTCCCTTCCTTCCATTCTTCACCACGAAACACAGATAACACGAACCCCGCCTGTGGAAATGGTCATTGGTTCTCAAACTATGGGTTGCAGAGACAGAGAATTAGTATTTCCAGTGCATTTTATTTATATCACTGATACTATTATTATCTCATATTCCCAGTAACAACGATGGGCTATATGATTGGTACTCACTGTAGAGGAAATACATGCACAACGTTAATACAACTTTTTTTTTTTTTTTTTAATGTGACCGACTCTGGGCATAGGCTTCACAGCCAGATTTCAAGGCCCAGTAGTCCTCCTACGTACCGCACACCTCTGCATGTCACCACTTCGGCGCTAAGACCCATCGTCCATACTGAATACATGCTAGGGCTGTCTTATATAGGACTGATGTATTGGTATTAGCGGGGGTATTTTTACGACATGTCGGCGGGTCTTCTGGTAGATCAGTAAAGTCTGATTTTATGAAATTCATATCCTTAAACTGTTCCCTGCCTCAGCGGGATTTGAACCCGGGTCCGTCAGGACTGCAGGCCAACTCTCTACCGATTAAGCCACCGCCTCCCCCAAGAGGGGAGTATGATTTAAAATTTTCGAAAATAACGCATTCCAGCCCCCACCCCTATTATCTAAACTCCGTTGGTACCCAAAATCAGACTGGTAGACTCTCATTTCCCCTAACATTTTATACTTCTCAGAGTCTGCCTGTGTTGGCTTGATGGCTGAAAGCATTTAATGTCTAATGGTCAGTGTCTGTGATGTGCAGTGTATGCCTGGTAATAGTATAACTGACATTGGATATCGATCTGAATGAAAGTGGCATATTTCTGCAGTGTCGCGCCACAGTTAAGGAACGAAACTCTTTAGTAAACTGTCAGTTAGCCGCTGTGTGTGTGTGAGAGAGAGAGAGAGAGAGAGAGAGAGAGACATTGATCTAACCAATCTTTGCATCATTACAATGGGTCGACACAGTATGAGGTGGGTGGTGCATTCATGACGTCACAGCGTGACGTCATCAGCCATGCCTGCTTAGTTGTTAAATGGTACACTTCTGGTCCGAGTAACTTTTGGTCCGCTACATCATTTTTTTTTTTTTTTTTTTAATGCAAGGAAGAAGGAGCCGGAGCCCGAGAAACGTTCGCTCCAAGAAAAAACAAAAGCAATACAAAAGAGAGCCAAATTCAAGATCCGTTCATTACGAGATGCCTGGACACACTGCATTTGAAAGACTGGAGATCATAGAAAGTAGGAAATACAGACAGAGGGAGTCTACTGCCTGTATGCTTTTGTGTGTGTGTGTGTGTGTGTGTGTGTGTGTGTGTGTGTGTCCATATGCTCTACATTTTCACGTGCAGAAGAAAATGATCGCCCACTTTTTAATATAAACCATTTACTGTGATGGTGTATTTCCCATATCATTCCTGCAATTACCAGGTTGCTGTGCTTTAGTATAGGCTACCCTTACTCAGTGCCTTTCACGCTAGAATTTAATAGGATAAATGAACATACCGGGAATTGTTTGATGGTATCTTGCGTGAAATAAAATATGCGTCATCGTAATGAAGAAATTAATGCAAAATTTTAGTAGTTTTATCATTTTCTCTTACAGCACTCTCGATTTGTCTCAGTGATTATACTCTGCATGGTTGTGAACGTTATGCAGGTGATCTAACGAGCTACAGCAACAAGAATGCAGTTATTTCGTCAACTGTGTCTACTTGGCATTTTAAAGAAAGACTAAGTTGACATGCCATGCTGGACGTGTAGCCAACTGAATTCCATGCACACTCTCACCTTTGCACCTCCACATGGCACCACTTCAGCGCAAACTCCCACCGTCCATAATGAATCCAAGCTAGGGCTGCCTTATACAGGGCTAGTGTACTGGTATTAGGTGGGGTGTATTTACATGTTGATGGGTGTTATGGTATTAAATTCAACTTCTTAAGCTGTTCCCTACCTAACCTGGAAATCACAAGGGTAGTCTACATTAATCACACTACCTCTCTACTGACTCGGCACATTAGGTACTCAGATTATCCAGACATTATAATCTTTTCTGTATAAATCAGTGAAACGAGTAAATAAAGCTTCCCATTTTTACGCCATCATTAGCAGACAAGTAGGTTGATATAATGGAGTAAATGAAATACCCAGTTTACGCTGTCGACAGCAGATTCTCTCTCTCTCTCTCTCTCTCTCTCTCTCACACACACACACACACACACACACACCAAGAGGCCAGGGTTGTTCCTTGCATATGGGGCCTCGTGTGTGTGTTCCCCCAATCTGTCAATCTTGTCCAGTGAGGTGTATATATTGAGCAGTGTTCCCAGCCCCTGTGAACTGAACCCAGCCTTATATCTGGGCGAGGGGCGCGTAGGAAGCAGGAAATGAGATTGCTGAGGAGAGGACGGGGAGAGAAGGAGTTTAGGTGGCTTTGAGGAGGGCGTCGAAGGGGATCTGAGACTGGAATTGAAGTTGGAATGAGAGGGTTGAGATAAGAGGGTGGATGTCTAAAGGAAGAGTACGGAGAGAGAAAAGAAGATTTAAATTACTTAGAGGTAATAGTGGCGGGATTTTGAGTCTTGAGGGGAACTGAAAGAAATTATGTAAGAGAGAGGAAATGAGGCAGGGATGAGGATGAACAACAGAGGAAAAAAGACAGGGATGAGGATGAATTAGAAAAAAAATACTCATAATGTAAGTAGAGTGTGAGGAGGAGTTAGTTTGATGCAGGAGGGAAGAGGCATTTGGGGCTAGAACTGAAAGGGAAATGAAGGGCTTGAGATAAGAGGAAGAATATAAGGTAAGAATTAAGAGAGAGAGAGAGAGAGAAAGTTACACATCTGCAGTCCAAAATCGCTTACTTCATTGATGCTGTGAACAGACGATTTTATTCAGCGGGAGATTATAGTTGCTGTGGTGGTGGTGGTTGCTGTGATGATGATGGTGGTGAGAAACAGCTCTCGTTTGGGCAAGTCATATGCCGCCCGACAGGACGGCAAAGCACTTGTACCGGTATATAACTATACTACTGCTATTGCTGCATTGCTACAATCACCAGTATGAAGCGCCTTTTCATGAATAATGGGCGAGCAAGCCTTTGTGAATATTTTCTCTTAACCCTTTGATGCCAAGTGGTCAGTATAGCGAACTGCCATGAGTTGCTTCTCATATGAGCTTTTTAAAATTGCTTATGCTTACTGTATCATTCTGTTAGTCTTGTGTAGTATGTACAAATTTGCATCAGGAAACGTATATGGAGGTAATTAAAATTTATACGAAAAGACTTTCAGTCTTGATTATAAGTGGCCCATTGTTGCTGTTGTAATAAACGTAACTTCAGAATAGCCAGTATATGTAAGAACGAATCACGTGTGGGGAATTATTCCGTGATAATCTGAATCCTCGTCTTTTTAACGCAGTGGAAACATGCAAAATATTAGAAAAACTATATACAGTATATTGTGAATAAAAATGCAATAATGGTTTTGCGAATCATAAAATACAAAATTGACTTGATCGGCCTAGCATCAAGGGAAGATTCACTGCTCTAACTTTACCAGGTAAAAAGTTTGGGATCTCTGAGAAGCGTGATGGACCCGCCGCTGATTGTAATTTCTACCCATATACCGACAGCAAACTTCGCTCACTCGTTCGTAACTACTACACACCAGACTATCACATGAAACTTCTGAATGAAGTTACTGTGCTTGACAATAAATGCTGTTATAATTATGCTTGATATTACAGTATACAAATCATACGAAACCCCTTGAAATTCAGAAATATGCAAATAATGTGTTAAAATAAGATACAGATATCCTGCAAGACTTATTTTTTAATTAAAAGAAAGTATAACTCCCTTTATATGTTTATCAAAGATAATTATGCAATAGTTATTAAATGTCCAAGTTTCAATACTAATAAAGAATGTTAAATTGCATAAATTCAGCAGAGCCTGCACTGAACAGAGAAATTCTCAATAAATTCTAAATGTTGCAGTTAAGGAGTCTGTATTGTACAGAGAATAATAATGTAGGTTTACCTATCCTTTTCTTGTGCAAGTCTTAGGGTGCGCCCACAGTTGCTCCAAACATCTGATCAACAAGACGAAGCGAAACACCGGGTTAGAGCCGCTGTGATATCTGAGTCTGAACGTTGGACGGACTCCTGAGCCTCGTTTCCTCTTGTCGATCACATGTTTGGAGCAAGTGTGGCCGCAGACTTAGACTAGCTGGAGTCTTTTCTTATTCTGACCGTTCATAAATTTGCTTACAAACTTATTGATGTTGATATTAGCTACTTTTCCTTATCCCATTCCCAGTACACGGAGATCAATTTTCGACTCGTGTGCCAGTGTCTGTACAAAATAACCAAGTGCAAAATAACCTAAGCAGTCTTCATCTGATTCGAATTAAACTTGTTGGTCAACTTGGAGATGACCCAAGTGGTTGACCTATTGTTTTGGAGAACAGTTGATAAAAAGATTCGATTTCAAGAACAATAAAAAAAAGATCAAGGTCACAGAGAATGGCCAATGGTCAAAGCTGTTGGGTAAAGTCAACTCAGACAGTTTTTATCTTACTTGCTTTAATCTTATTTGATGTTGATGGATGGGTTAAGGATTAGGCAAGAATGAAGTAATTCGAATGTGAAAGTACTCTGTCAATCGTCAAGGTGGCTGGGCGAAGTCAGGTATTCGGCCCTTAGACTAGGTGGTGGGTATGACTGTTTGATTGCGCTTTCTGGTTTGGTTTTTGTTTTTTCTGATCGTTCTTAGTTTCTCAGGCAGATTCTACTAAATTAATATAAAATCTGCATTATGGCGTCATCTTTAGTACACTTCTGCCTACCTCTAGACGATGTAATTAGTTTTAAAAAGACCTCTTGCAGTAAGAGGACTAATTATACTACGCGCTAGTCAACTTGTCTTTTGAGTCGCACCTTCTCAACCAACATAGGAGACTTATGATAGCTGTGAAGCTGACGTATAAATGAGAAGATATTGTGCAATAGACATTAACATTTTATCAGCAGGAAGAAAATTACCGTAGCCAATGAAACGCGGATGTTAGGAGAATGTATGAATCGACAGAAAAGTTTACTGGTGCGGAGTTTGATAAAGATGGAGCCTGGAAGAATTATACCCACGTTCTGGAATTTACTGGGATTAATTCTTCACTTTGAACAAAATACACATACCAACTGTCCCCGGGGGCATGAGTTACGGGCATATACTGATAGTTTTTGTTGCGTCATAAACCAGAATGGCGGTGAGGAAAGAGAAAAATTGCGCGCAGTGCAGGTGTATGAGACAGGGAGATATTAAGTGAGATTGATACAGTGAATAAAGGATTGAGAGAGAGAGAGGGGGGGGTAGGTGAAAAACTAAATATGGCATCCTGTGACTGGTGTGTGTGTGTGTGTGAGAGAGAGGGAGAGAGAGAGAGGGGGGGGGGATTGTAAACCTGACAACCCATTCACTGAGACCCAACATTCTTCCTACGGGCCACTCAACTTCATATGTCACCACGTCGACACTAAATATCCACTGACGAATCTGCATACATGTTAGGACTGCTGCAATGGCATTGGGGGGGATGTTTTTTTTGGCAAGTTTGTGGGTCATGTGAAAGACCATTAAAATTCATCTTAGTGGAACAAATAATTAGACTGTTCCCTGTTCCAATCTCCACCCTTGGATCAAACTTGCGTTCATTCAGACAACAAACCGCATATTTGACCACTTGACCACCACCTCCCCCTCCTCCCTTTGCCTTCCATCGGCCTCTCACTAATGATTAAAGCAGTCTGGTGGCAGCAAGAGTTAAATTTTATAAGCGTCACTGAAATAATGACGCTGATGGACAGTGTTTACAACCCCTTCATTATTACATCATATTTAATAATCATAAATTGAATCAAATTACCTGTTGGCGTCTGAAATAATAGGAATTCATCACGTTATGCATAGAATTAATGGAGAGGTCTGATACCTTCAGTGACTCAAGTCTGATTTGATTTTATATATATATATATATATATATATATATATATATATATATATATATATATATATATACATATACATATATATATATACATATATATAACCGACGTGAACATAGGCCTAGGTCGTGTAACGGGTCGTGTCAAAAGCCTCAATCCCTCCCCCCATACCCTCCATGCATTAACTGCCTCACAACCAGAACTCTCATTTTTCATTTTTCATAGCTGTTCCCTCGAGGATGAAGGCGTCTGCCTACAGAGGGAAAATTAGAACCTCCAAACCCCTCATATTCACATTTTCACTAACTATCCGTCCACGTCCTTTGCCATGTACACCTCCTCCTACTCGTTATAAAAGACAAAGAAGGTGGATGGATACTGAGGGGATGGCCACGAACAAATCGCCTCCACGTCAATCTGCCCTTCCCCATAAGAGACCCGCCCCCCATCCCACACCGCTATTCCTTTTCAATTCGTCCTCCACCTCATCTTCGGTCTCCTTCTGTCTCATTCATATGCTTTCTCCTAGTCAGTTTTTCACACTCCTTTCCCTCCACATGGCCAGACCATCTCAAGGTACTCCTCCTACCACTTCGCAGCACATCCACATCATTGCCATAATCCTCATGAATTTCTTTTGTCTCATCACGAAACTCTCCATACTTCCCTTAGATGACTAGTGGCCATCCATCTCGCTATTGATTTGTGTCCTTCCAGCTGTGTCAAACTTCGCACTTCTATCCCTTAGTGCCGCCAACATTGTGCTTGCAACCATCCTTCCCTGCAGTACCGTTTCTCGCATGTCGTCCTCTAAACTCCCATACTTGTTCATCACACCACATAGATACAGTACTAGATGGCGCTCACGGTCTCCATTTCCCGATCATGCAGCCTCACTACGCACCTATATTAGTGTATGTTTGAATGAGGACTGTATGTAACCCCAGCAATTCGGAAATTTTCTCCACAGCTGAATAACATCGCATGGAAATAGCAAGAAGAATTTACGAAGACGTCATCACACTGAAGGGGTTAACTCGTACAACTGGAGTGCATGACCTAAGTTTAATTTCTGCAAACGCCAGGCAGTTCTGCTTAGCTTAGAAGAGGTGCCTTTCAGCTGGTGGGATTAGAAACTATCTTTATCGGCTCCTTAATTCCTAGAACGTCTTTTATATTTGACTTTTAGATCATAATGTCACACAATTATATTTTGAAATGCTTAGAGCCCGTCTTCATTAGCCCTTCTGTACCCGAGGACGTCATTTTCATTTTATACTTGCCTACACCACAGGGCAACGTTCTGGAACAGAAAATGTTACTAGAAGTGTTTAGTTAGTACAGTATGTCATTGTTATATGTCAGGGATTGTTCCAAAATATCACGCTTTTTATATTGTTACTGTCTACTGAGAAAAAGTTTATAGATAAGAATGGGGTGCTGGAGGGAGTCGCCTTGGTGTGGTGACACTGATATACTGTAGCTGTGTAGCTCCACTGCCTGGTTATACCAGCGTCCCTCAGGTACTTCCCTATACCCCCAAAGGAGATTGGTGGGATGAAGTAGGAGGGAAACTTTTAATTGCAGTCCACTGGGTTCACATATCAGTCGAGACTGTAGGACACAACAGCAGGTAGGAATATTTCGTTGAAGGCAATTTTTTATTTACTACAGCGGAACCAACTGCATATAAGGACATTATAGATAGATAGGTGGATGGATGGATAGATTGATAGGTAGATGGATAGATGGATAAATAGATAGATATATGGGTGGAATAATGAGCTGATGGATGTGTTGCCATTTCGTCCAGCTAATATATTGAACCTGGGTGTGTTATTTGACCTCTTGCTCTCTTAAATTACGGTAATGGATTTTATGGTGTCGCTTACAATGGCCCCACATATCACGGGCAAAAATAGCCATCACTTGTGTAGAGGTTCTCACATATCACCAGCTCACTTTATCACTCACTCTCTCAATATCCCCTCCATTCCCCCCCCCCCTCTCTCTCTCTCTCTCTCTCTCTCTCGTCTTTCCCTTTGTCTTCCTTCCTCCTTCACTCCATTTCTCCCTTCATCTTTTTATCTGGCTTCGACGTTCTTTGTTCATCTTTGTTCTTCCCCCTCCCCTTTCCTGGTATTTTTCCCAGTTGCTTTCCTTTCTTTCATTTCTCGCTTTCTTCCCTCACAGCCCGTTTTTCAGTCTCTCTACATTTCTCTTCCAATACTTTCGCTCCGTTTTCGTTTCCCATTCTGCACTGTCTCGCCCTATCCTCTTTCGTGCCTTTACATCTTTCTCTTCCCTTCAGCTCTTGTCCTCTCACCTCTCGTCACTTTATCTTCCTTAATCTCCATTCCTTTGTTTCTCCTTCCTGGTCTCTCTCGCTCACCCTAACCTGCCTCGCCCTCAAAGCTCAAATTCTCTCCATCAGACAACTTTCATACCTGGAGCCAGCAGGTTTCTTGCCTCTCGGACTCTCACAAACACTTTAGCTCTCAAGATTCCTCCTTCAGTCCGCACAGCCAACCTCACACATCCCCGCCTGAGTACGCTCTTTCCCCATGCAGCTCACATTCGTCTTTTCATTTCCTATACTTCACTGGCTTTCTCCCCTTGTGTTCTCTTTTTCCCTGTCTCACACATCGCATACTCTTTCATGCAGCAGTACATGACTTACCTTCTCCGTAACCTAAATGCTTCCTTTCCTTGTCTCTCTCTCACATTCGTCTTATATTCTACTGCCCTGCACCCGCTGTTATATATTCCTCCCCCCCCCCTCTTTCCTTTTTCCACATGGCACACTGTTTAATACTCGATTCCACATAATCTACCTTTCACGTTTCAACTCTGCGTCCTTTCTTCATCAGCTTTATATTCATCTTATCCTTTCTTATAATTCTTCCTTTCCATTAAACTTCCACCTTTCCCAATCTCATACACTGCTTACATGCTTCATCCAGCACAACTAACCTAAATGCGTCCTTTTCCCTATTAACCACCTCGTTTATCTATCATCTCTTCCCTCTCCTTACTAGTCTACCCTGCTCTTCCCCCCACCCCTTCATTTTCTCATCTCATTCACTGCTTATCCCTTCTTAAAGAATAACCCACCTTTCCCATCTCGACGTAAATGCACTTTTTTCTCATCAGCCACATCGTTTCTATATTCGTTACATCTTTTTCATCCCTTAAAACTGAAATATAAGGACAACACTTTTATTTTATTTTATTTTTATTCAGATGTGGTGCCTACCGTAAAACGCGCAGTACATAACAAGGCAGCCTTAATAAACATCTTGATCCTTGTTAGAGCCTGTCTAATTTAGTTCAGTAATGACGCCTGCTGTAAAACCTTGAATACGTAATCTCAGTAAATATTTTGTTCCATAATATTCTCTGTCTTTTTTTTTTTCTTTAATTGCGGTTCCTACGACGCACAATTCTTGGCCTTAATAAACGTCTTGCACCACATCCCCCTTGTCTGTTCTTGCCACACAGGTAATCCGCACATCCCCTCCTCCCGTCCACCGCCGAGTCAGGGAATCTCTTAAGCCTCAAGCCCTGGATAGTTGCGTGAGCCACTGTGTTTGTTATGCTGTCTGTGGCGCAGCTCTGTGCTTGGTAAGAACATCGTGAATTTTAGGCCAGTTCCTGCAAAATGCAACTTACAAATGGTGAATTCCCAAGCACCAAGACCTGTGGGTGAGGCAGTTTCTTTCATCTCAGGAGAGCCCTCTTGTAGAAAAGTTAATGAAAACAATACCTAACACCTCTAGTTTGAAAAATCTGTTGAGATAAATAAAATAATACGATTTTTTTTCCTCTGTTTGGAGATGTTTCCCTTAAGCAAAATAAGCTCATAAGCCGGTTGCAAGTCAGAGTATCCGCATTGTATTGGAGAAGTTACACTCAGTTAGGGTTGCTCTTCAACCTTTCAACACAGTGATCCTCTTTGTTTATTCCTGTACTCACATTTTACTCACCGTTTGAGAGAAAATTCGAAGTGGTAGGATTGGATGTTGTGTACGTTTCATTAACCCTACGTTTTATTCAATCTATTATAAATATGGATGAACGTGTCTGACGGTAGCAAGAATATACAAAAAAAAAAGAAAAAAAGTGAAATTACCAAATGATGAGAACCTTGCCTTTCTGGAGCGGCCCTGTACTTTCTTATGGTACCCACTCTCTCTCTCTCTCTCTCTCTCTCTCTTTTCTTAATCTAGCCATCTCAAGGTGATTTTCTCCAGCCTAGGACGCGCTCAGAACGGAAGGGATTATATATAGCTTCCTCTAACCCTTCAGTTCATCGGGTTGTCCTGTGCTACGTAAAATCGTGTGGAAACAGCAAGATTAAAACACAAAAGACAGCACCTTATTATATTAAAGAAGAGAATTCCAGATAGGCTAGAAATGATGTCTGCTTGGTTAATATAGGCAAGAAATGATGATGTCTGCTTGGTTAATATAGGCAAGAAATGATGATGTCTGCTTGGTTAATATAGGCAAGAAATTATGTTGTCTGCTTGATTAATATAGGCTAGAAATTATGATGTCTGCATGGTTAATATAGGCTGGAAATGATTATGTCTGCTTGGTTAATGTAGACTGGAATTGATGTCTGCTTGGTTGATGTTCTTCCTTATTGTTTCCTTCACATAACTTCCTCACTTCATCCACTCAACCCCTTCCCCACAATTACGTCTTTTCTGTATTGTTATTGTCACCTAATTACTTTATATAACTTAGAACCGACCTCTCTTGGTGAAAGGATTAACAGAGATTATTTTTCATTCAATCAGTCGGGCAGTTCCTTCCCCACCTGAATAAAAATGACCAGAGGCAGTTAGAATACAGTATATCAACGTGCGCAGGCTGAAGGCGTTGTTTGTCAGTCTTATAGTGGCCAGGTAAACTCTCAGGTCCCCATGACTCTCACCTGAGTAAGATCGTTCAACGTTCGCTTAAATAGACTGTTATAGTTGTTCTGGTCATAAGAGTATTAAGCCTTTCGTGTACTATAATAATAATAAAATCTTCTGCTTCTCTGTGTACGAGCAGTAAGTAATTTCTGTCTGTTTCGCAAGACGCCAGGCGTGTGAAAGCAACGCGACCCTAATTTCTTCGTGGTGTTCTTACAGAAAGATAAAAGATACCTTCACTTAGTCATTAATTCAACAGCACCAAATCGCAAGGTGTACTGTCATGGTCCCTCCTCAAACCCCCCCTCTCTCCACCACAAATCCAGCTCATCCCTCTCATTTCTCTGTCCCTCACTCTGATTTCTGTACCCCCGACACTTTCATTGAGAGTACTTATTACCACATTCGCTGCACCTAAACCACTGGTCGCACTACACCCATTTACACACGGTATACATCGCTCCAGCCCCACCCCCCACCAAACACCCAACCCCATCCCTTTGTTCTCCACACTCATTTCGCTTACCCTCTTTGACAGTCTCATGACGCAATACAAGTCACGCCCCCGACCAGCGCGCATGTTTGACCGTCTCACGGACACATCTTTTCCGTGTATTATATTAGCTAACACTGGACGATTTTACTCAGCTGAATGAGTCATGGGAGGAGTGTGAATGCTGGTACTGTTAACTCCCTCGTTCGGGGCAACTCTGGTATTCTGCTTCCTACTACTCCAAACGTTTAATTCACCTGAGAGTGATACATACGAGCCCGAGTTTTAACACTAGTACCAATATTAATGGTGGCAGCAACAATGGCATTCTTTTCCAGTTAACGCGAGGCGACTTTAGTCATGTGCTAGCCATGCGAGCCTGAAAATGTTAACTGCTAGTGCTTAGTGCGTCTCCTTTCTGATAGGTGGAATTTCTCGTCAAACCAGATAAGATGTATTGTCACGATCGAGAGTTCGTCAGTAGTTCCCTGCCAGCTTTATTTCCTGCCCTCTTATACTGTATCTCATTTCTCCCGATACGTCGGAGATCCTACTTTGTTCTCGTATTCTGTTGCTGTTTGCCACATGTTGCCATCCCAAAGTAATTACATGTAACACCTCCCATCGCAAAGGCCGGCAGGGAAGCGTTGGCAAACTTTTGTTTGTGACAGAACTTGACTAACTCTTGGTGTGCCGGTATCTGTGTGTGTGTGTGTGTGTGTGTGTGTGTGTGTGTGTGTGTGTGTGTGTGTGTTTCAATAGTTCTCTGTCACTTTTACATATTCAACTATGAGCATATAGTAGGCTACAGACTTCTTTCTGAGACCCAGCAGTCTTCTTCTGCACAAAAAATGGCGTACAACATCTTCACATGTTACAGCTAGAGTTTTAACATCCACTGTCCATGGTGAACATATGCTAGGGTTATTTCAGTCATAACTGGGGTGGTCAATTAGTTGGAGTTTTTGTACTGTATGACACGTGGAAGAGCGTCGGAGATTGGTTTAGCCTAAATACAATCCATAAATATTCTCTCTTCCAGCCTGGGGTCTGTATATCGCGTCCTTTCAAACAGCAGTCCAACACTGAACAACTTAATCGTCTTCTTCCCCAAATATTGCATTCAGTGCAGTTTTATATGCAATAGGTGCCTCTTTAGTAAACAATTACGTTATCTTGCTCACTGACTTCGCTTTCCCTCTCGTCTGCTCTATTTAACTCTCTCTTGGCGGCCACACGTACCTTCTTTCCTATATTTTCCGCCATTATCTCCACTCACAAGTTTATGGCCTGTCCAAGACATTTCTCGCCTTTTATCTTTTCACATTCCTTTCACCTTTTATAATTTCTCCACCAAGTTTTCTCTCTTTCTTTTAGTTTCTTTTACACAGCACCTCTGTTTCACCTCTTATCACAGACATTTATCCTTAGCAGGAATGCCGGGTTAAAATAATGTACCAGCCTTGAGAGCGTCGTTGATGACAGTAACAACCCTCTCTTATACTCCAGCGAGTCACACACAGTTTAATAAAATGGTTTATAGTAAGTTAGGATAAAGCACTACAGTTGTAGAGGACTTTTCAATGAGATGATTTTCTTTGCCTCCGCTTGCTTCTTCTGATTCTGTTTTATTTTGGCGAGACAAATCTTTATAGAACACCATCACCACCACCACCAGTATTGCACCATTATTTTACTTCTCACATGGGGGTTGGAGAGGGACGCCTACACGTTGTGGCACTGATATACCCAGATGGTTTCATTGCCTGGTTATACAAATCTCCCTCAGCTCCATCCCTGTACCACCAAAATGAGATGGTCGACTGCCGGAGGAGAGTAATATCGGCAAACAGTCTACTAGGTTTATTTTCAGATAAGCCTGGGTTCATAATAGCAACCACAACAACCTCTCTCACTGATTTTTCTCTACCATCCGCTCGTTGGTCTGGTGGTTAGAGTGCCATGTTGGACTGACGGCCTTTCTTCTTATACTTTTGTTCTGAACTATAAGAGTTTAGCCTCGGGACAAGGCTTCTCCCACACACATATCATTATTTTTTCCCATTACCTCTCCTTTCCTCTTTCTCTTATTCTTGGCTTCTTCATTACATCTTCATTTTTCCCCTATCATCTCCTCCTCTTGCTCCTTCACTCACCAAGTGCCTTTATAATCTCTCATAATCACATCCTCTTACCGTCTGTCTGGATTACAAATAGCTTTTCCCTCGTCGTCGTCGTCGTCGTCGTCGTAACCCCGTCTTCCCCAAACCATCGCCATCTTCCCTCATTACCTCACCAGTGGCTCCTGACCCATAAATGCCGACAGTATTAGAAGAACGTGAGAGAAATTTAACCCTGTGAGCCATTCTGTTTGACAAGTTGTATCTCTTATGGCTCCACCTCGCCCACTCTCAGGACTCACACAGATAGGAAACTGTTAGAGGTCATTAAAGGTCGTTTTTATGAACTTTCCAAAGATTATGTTGTGTATAAGATTACTTGTGTATATCTTTGTTTTTACACATAGCCTACAGGTGTCAAACACATCATAATCATATTTATGTGAGTACCAGTGACAGAGAGAGAGAGAGAGAGAGAGAGAGAGAGAGAGAGAGAGAGAGAGAGAGAGAGAGAGAGAGGTCTGTAATATTAGTTAACTGTTATGGGCAATAGTTTATCATCAGAGTTGGTATGAATCTTTTATAAACGCTACTCAAGTTACATGTTTGTGGTTGGCTAACCTGACTTCCTCAAGCTTCATATCTGCTGGTGGTGGGATGACGGTATGAATGAACCCAGAAAATTCCGAAGCCTTTGCTTAGTTAAACGAATAAAGATGGAGAACTGATTTTAGGGCAGTTCCTTAGCTAATTGAATTGTAGTATTCCCGACATGTCAGTAAAAAACGAAACAGATAAGAGACTGTTTATACAAATCAAGTAAAAGTAGCAGTAGGAAAAACACATCACATAAGTACGTTTCGTTGAGTTACCGAAAATATGTTCAAATCCATAGGTTCGTCACCTGGAGCAAATGGCATCTCATGTCAGTGCTACCGACATTCCATATGGCACAAAGCAGAGCGCACCAAAACTTTAGTCTTTCAGCTGTTTTCACCAGATTTCAGGACAAGACTTTTCTCTATGGTTGTACGGGTGGAAATCTAACTTAGTGATTCTGTCTGTGAGTGGGAGAGCCTGTACGAGTACAGTACAGTATATGTCGCCGAGGAAAACCCGGCACGGTGAGAATATGTGAGAACATATGAAAGGACATACTGAACTACTGCATCTTCTTAATAACTCGCACCAGAGTGAAACTAATCTAAAATCGGGAAGACTATTGTAAACACGTTGCCGACCTGACCGTTGGAGGCTACCTATTTGTTTTATAAATCGTTTAATGAACGGAGGTTGATAAAAGCCTCGTTACGTCACATTATTCAGGTTGAACCATAATAGTGAGGGTCATGTACTGAATTATTTATCCACATCAGCAACATATGAGTGTAATATATTCCCTGCATGTGTTATCATAAATTCACCACCTGATATCGTAATCTGCCTTAGGCCAAGGATCAAATGTGTTTAAATGGAT
Source organism: Coenobita brevimanus (assembly GCF_032717465.1). Classification (NCBI taxonomy): domain Eukaryota; kingdom Metazoa; phylum Arthropoda; class Malacostraca; order Decapoda; family Coenobitidae; genus Coenobita; species Coenobita brevimanus. Next base: position 7,537,958 of record NC_136976.1, on the reverse strand, counting down.
ACGATCCGGTCAATAGATGTCTGAGCACTTGAGGCTATATGTCGAATTATAAATGTTGATATTGGTCGATCATGGTAGGTGGAAGCGACGTGATATAATGCTGACTTCAGGTGACTTTATCCTGGGCAACGAGGCAAATGGTTTCTTGTACCCAACGAAACTATTTAGTCCGTGGGGTGGTAACCTCATAGCTCAGAGAACAGCTGGTGGTCTAGTCGGCTAAGACACTATAACCGGATTCGGTCTATAAGAGTTCACATTCGAGGGTTGGTTGTGGTTTATTGCTTACATGATGCCAGTCGAGGGCCAGCGATTGGTCAGTTGCATTATACAGGACAAAGTAGTCTAGACTCTGGTCCCTACACACCTGATGAATCAATAATGGACTGATAAATAGATAGATTTTTTTTTTTTTACACGATGCTTTGTTGGAAATTATGGTACGAACTGTAACATAGCTTATAACGATATTTGGGGAATAAGTCATGATGATGATGATGATGAACAAAATCATCTGGTTTTAGCCAAAACTAAACTCCTCAGTGTGCCGACTTAGACTGTCAGCAGTATTTCTCGCTGGTACAGATTGACCCTGTGCTTTAAAAAAAAAAAAAAAAAAAAAAAAAAAAAAAAAGCGAACGGGGTAAGGATAGTGTGTGTGCTTTTGACAAGGTAGAGCAAGAGGAGGAGGAAGTGCATCATAAATTTATCATCGGATCATATATATATCTGTTCTCCAGTCTTTTACCATCCTATCAGGAGCATCGGGGCTCGGGGCCATCTACATAGTCTAAAGAGACCAGTTGCTTGCTCCTGAGCAGTGTTATGGGAGCAATAAACCCAGACCACTCTTAGGATGCAAGCCCTCATGGGATATATTCGGCAGGAACACCTTGTCTCACAGGATAAAGAGCAGTTGCATTATGCAGGCTACTCGCAAAGTCGAAACATTTCTGCTACTCTGTCAGAGAGAAAAGCGATATTCACATCTGCTATATAATGGGAAAATGTACGGGACAGCATGTTTACACCCAACAGCTGTACTAAATGAATCGGTATATTGGTGTATTTACAGTCAATGACATATGTTCAGTAGTCAAATACCAACTGATGGGGCTTGTAATGGATTCATGGGCTAAAATGGACGCTAGTGTGCCTTAAATTAACAGATGCCCTGATTTACGAATCTGTTATACAAAAACATGGAATCAAAGGATTAAAATTGATAATAGAGTAACAGCCCAATGCATACCCTTGGCCGAGCTATACGCGGAGTCAGTTTGCCCTGGGCTGTGCCATACCTGCGGTATATTCTAGGCTAAAATATTTTATTCCCCGGGGTATATTGGTCTAGCCAAAACTCAACCGCCATAGACCAGACAATATAATATACTCATAAAAATGATAGGAAAAAATTTCAGATTCCAATTGGTCCTTTTTACACATATGTACTGTAGTGTCCATGACCATGCCGTCACCTGAGTGGTCGTTGACGGTGTTGGCACTGTTAAGAGATTGATTGCTAGTTATCATTGCTGCAGTCTTTATGGTTGTTGGCGTGATAAGCGTAGCTCAAAACCTTGTATGTTTTGACTTTCTCAAGTTTAGACGTACTTTGTGGAGTCTTGATGACAGTATATAAACCAGTCCAAGGCGGTTTCATCTTGGAACCCCTGCGAACCAACACACTGAATAAGTAACTGAACCCATAATGAACGCGACATCTTGTTACATTCATTATGAACATCTGCTGGAGTGGTTAACGTTTCCAGCAAAGAAAAGCCTCCAGGTATGCTGTTTACGTAGAAAGCGTTTCAAAACATTTTAATGTTTCAGTAAACGTAGTGCAGTTGTCAAATTTTAGCTTTTGACATTACCAAACCACAGTCTATTCGTGAACACATTCTGTAATAAATGTTGTGGATCTGTATTTATGAGAGCATTGTAATGTTAGATTAACTGATCTGTGATTATTGTAACACTTTTATAAGAAAGCATATCCTAGCAAAAATATTGTATATATATATATATATATATATATATATATATATATATATATATATATATATATATGAACGATATAATTTCCCCTATGAGAGTATAGTTTTGGCAGGGACAAAATATATCTCGGGGTATAAATTGTCCCAACCTAAAATATACCCTAGATATATTTTCCCTAATCAAAATTAACCCAGGGTGTAATCTGGACGGGGATATACTCTGAGATGCTGCATTGGTAAAAGATGTCCGTTCCAAAGAAAGTCAAGAGAAAGTCAACATGAGCGTGTTCACAAGGCTGCCGCTCGGTTTTAGAAACAAAGAAAATTATTGAACATCCAGGATCCTCTGACTCACTCTCAGCTAAATAAAATCGTCTGGCGTTAGCTGGAATATAATACTTGAATTGTCTCCACCATGAAACGATTAGTAATACCAGTAGTAACACCATCAGGATGCTATGGTACTCATCTGAATAAAAAATGTCTGACGTCATGTGGAATACACTGCGAGGAAAGGCGCCACGTTGAGAGGGTTAGAAAATGTTGGATAATGCATGCAGTTCGTGGGGCTTCAAGCAATACTGAAACTTTGAGAGGAAAATCAGAGTTGTTATACTGTTTATTAGTCTTCAATCTTGACCCCTTCCAGTAAGAATCTTCAAATTTCGCGGGACAAAATGACCCACTCGCCGCTGGATAAAATCGTGTGGCATTAATTGGAACAGAGTCTAATTGTTGTCTCCCAACAGGCTTTATGGGAACAGTATTAATACTCAGGGCCCTGTGCCTCAGTGGCAGATGGACAAAATCGTCTGGCGTTTGTTACAGTACAGTACTAGAGATGATTCGACAATGAGAGAGTTAACTGCCATGTTAACCTTCATAAAAAAATATATATACACTATATCAGGGAGAGTGATGGGTGGTAATTCTCAAAGCGTGACTGAATGATCTTTGATTGTTATTCAGTGTTGACATAGTTTATCCAGCTTTTGTTGATGCATTGTTGTGTCATCTGTTACGTCAGCGTTTTATACCTGATGGTATTGTATTAATATGTCCATTCACGTCCCTTGCATGTTTTAATAGACAGATAAAACGGACGCGAGGAGGAAGAAGGACACCTTCCACTCCTTATGTTTACTTTTAGGTATGTTGATGACACTGCCCAATATCTTTGTTACATGCAGCCTCATAACTCCTCTGCAGTGGAGTGAAAGGGTGCGATGGGAAAATATTGAACCTAATTTTGTTATTAAGAAATACTGGAATCACGGTAAATAAACAGGTCTCCGTGGACGTTTAATGCTAGGAGAAATCTTTTTGTCTTCATATTTTAAAAACCCTTATTATTCATTCTAATTTGTAAAGTGCATGGTAGCGAAATAAGTGAAGGAGAAAATACAAAACAAGTTTTCATGAATAAAACATGGCCTGATGAAAGTTCCTAGTTGAGGGATCTGGGATTAATGTCACAAAACTAATCAGACAGGCAGAGTCTAGAGTCCTCATTCCGTGTAATCTGAGGACACAACGATTCGATGATGATGTTGATGATAATGATGATTGCATTAACAGTTCAGTAGATAAAAACAGCTACATATTTTTTGCTTTATGAATTTTCCATATATTTTAACACCACGTAGTGAAGAGGTTCACCATATAAAGGTAGAGCCTCTCTTCATGAACCAGCCAAGTATTTTCTCCATATGTAAGTCATATTCGTGATTAAGTGTATATGATCCAGTATATTTGCGTCATTTAAAAAGTTACAGTATTCTCGCCATCTCCAAACGATTTTGTTCCGCATAGTTAATGTGTCACAGTGAAGTGGTTGATCCGCATTGGGTAGAGCCTGTTTTGTTGAGGCAATTAACTGTTTACCCCGTGTGCTTGGTTTATGCCTATATATGTGTGGATGACCCATACTTGAGCTTTTGCAGTGTACAGTATACATACCATCTCTCTCTCTCTTTCTCTTTTTCTCTCTGGAGTCGACTTTACAAAAATTAGGAAAGACTTGTACTATGGCGTCATTTTTTATGCAGTGTTGCCCATCATTAGACGACTTTCTTTGAAAAGACGTCTTGAAATGAGGTCATTAACCGATACGGTAGAGCCTGGAAGAACTACCCACAATCTTATATCAAATGAACGTGATTATTCAGTATGAGCTAAGTATTAACTCCAGCGTACTTCATAGCATGTATCTATCAGTATTGTAATGATCCTGTTTCTGTATGTTTGTTGATTTGTCCTTTTGTTACCGTATCATAGTAAAAACGGCGCATTGTAGCGCAGTTTTTGTCAGAGCAAAGTACCGCTAAAATGCTCTAACATGAAGAATAAGACAATTTCCAGTCCAATCAAGCCACCGGTTCTCGAGTTATGACTGATTTCTGGCTTTTTGACATTGAGCGGCCTCGGCGACCTTTAGGCGGATTACTTTCTTTGCAGGCATTGGCGTTACCGCAACACAGCATTTTTGACATCGAGTGGAAAGTCCGCCGAAGGCGACCTTTAGGCGAGAATGTGTAGATGATTAAATATGATACTTTCTTTATCAGCACATTACCCCAGCAACAAGAAGAACATATGCTGCATAGAAAAGACCTCGTAGTTAAGGATTTGATCAGATGCAATTAAAGACTTTCATGATCAACCAAGTAAATGTTTACCTCCTGTGCCTGGTATTTGCCTGACAATGTCATATTTCAGCGAGTGCATGTGCACATACCGTCTGTCGCCCGGGAAATGAGTTATGGGCATATATCGATAGTTTTTGTTGCACCATAAACCAGAATGGCGGTGGTGGAAGAGAAAAATGGCGTGCAATGCAAATGAATGAAACAGGGAGGTATTAAATGCGGCTGATACAGAGAATGAAGGATGGAGAGAGAGAGAGAGAGAGAGAGAGAGAGAGAGAGAGAGAGAGAGAGAGAGAGAGAGAGAGAGAGAGAGAGAGAGAGAGAGTCATTTACAGCCAATAAATTAAAAGAAGAAATCTAAGAAATTACTAGATAGGCATGAATGTATAACAATATGCCAGGGCCACCTGTGCCTTAATCAGCCCCTTAAGTATTGAAAAAAATTATCTGTTGGCAGTAAGAATGGAACTGATCAAGCGTCATTGTAATAAGTAGCTATTACACTAATGCATGACATTGTTTTGTGGCAGCATGAATATAATTAACCCATTCAGTCCGATGATGTAGTTTTTATTTTATCTTCCTCTACCATCAGCTGATATTACTAAGCTCAGGAAAGACTTTGGGAACTGGTGAAGTTAGATATTTTAGCCTTAACAAACCCCTGTACTACCTGCACTACATGCCCTACATAAATTGACTAAAATCATCTGGGTGCGGCAATAATAATATCTGGTAAATGTTTGCAAAGCCATTACACCGGGTACTGAAGATATATATATATTTTTCAGTTAATATGTTTAGAAAGAATTTGACTTTGAAATGTGTCGCAAATCACTTGTTTCTCAGTTTTAGACCAGCCAGTCCCACCACAGAAACTAGCGTTTTGTAGTAATTTGAAACTAAAAAATGGTCAAAACGCATAAGATATCCATGAGAAAAACCCATCATAAGTATAACCAGAAATCTCATAATCGTAAAAAAAAAAAAAAAAAAAAAAAAAAAAAAGAGAGAGAGAGAGAGAGAGAGAGAGAAAAACATGGGTTTTCAGCCCATTTTTCCCTTAATGGTCAAAATATAAACAAACGAGAGAATTTTAAGCCATTGAATGCACTAACCTGTCTAAACGACACAACCTAGATCCGAATAATATGAGTCTGACCAAGTTCTATTTCCAACCTTAACTTGTCGTCGACCATAGGTGAAACCCACCTACCACAAAGGGAATCTGTTTTGAAACGGAATTACAGTCAGAGAGAGAGAGAGAGAGAGAGAGAGAGAGAGAAACTCATATCCACCGCCCACATTGGCGTTATGGAATTAGGGGCGTGTTTTTCTGACATGTTTGTGGGTGTTGTGGAAGATCAGTAGTCACTTTAGACAACAAACGACTTCTCTAACCACTTGCCTACCACCTCTCCCCGTTTCTCAACCTATCCCGTCATCGTCGCCATCACAAAGGAATAAACTTAGTAGCAGCAAAAATTGAGTTACATAATTGTCATTTTACTGGAGGGAAGCTGGACACTTTTTACAACCATTACTCTATTACAGGTATTGTTTTGTAATTCTTTGCAACATTTGCCTGTTTCTCGCACGGGGATTAAATTATAAGTGATACAACAATTATCGTATCCTCGGCCCATTTTCCCCCATCCTCCTTCACTCCATCAGTCTTTCAGTATCTCTCACCCCATCCCACAGTTTATCTCACTCATCCTATCCCTCCCTCTGATCACCCCGTCCATCCTCCTACCTCCCACACTACATCCCCCTCTCGGCCTCTCTCACCCATCCCGTCGTCATGCTTCCTACCCTCCCTGTTCCTTCATCCCATACCCACTAAAACGTTAGTCAATGGGAGGTGCCAAAGCATGAGACGTCACGTCTCTAATCCCCGCCCACGATTTCCACACACAAAGGCACCGTAACATTGACTGAAAAAATTACGTATGTCTGACGGCATCTAGGAATAAACTGGAAAACGCCATTGTACTGACAGGGTTAAAAGCTGTGCCTGATCCCTTCACTGTCGTAAGTCATATTTGATATATGTATTAAGAAACTAACCTGGTGACAGAAAAATAAAAAGTGTACTCTAGGTGATGATGTGGTTGCTTTTAACCCCATAGTGTCGTATGTCTTCCCTTAGCTAAACAACATCGTTTGGTGGCACCAAACTATTAAAAAAAAAAAATTACTGTAGATGAGTCTCCCGTAAGCTGAATAAAATCGTATAGCTGTTGCAAAAAAGTAAAAATGCATTACTTCATATGATATGGTGATGTGATTGCTTCAAGCTCCTTTACTATCAGAAGTCATCCTTAAGTTGAATAAAACTCATTTTCAGTAAGAGAATAAGTTTTTTCAATGCTGCAGTTTTGTTAAATTTTTTCTTGCAACTTCCTGACGAATCGATTCAACTGGGAGTGGGGGACGAGGCCTCTTGTAGTGACCGGGTAAGTGAATCCTTCTCTAAACTAAATAAAGTTGTCTTGACGTGGCAACAGTAAAAATATTAGCAATATGTCATCGGAGTGAAACTGGCGAATACACTGTGAATTCCAAATTGATAATCTGTTGTTGAAGGAAATGGCGGGAGTGAACTACGCTGGAGCAGTGTAATTAGAGCAAAGTGCAGCGCTATTAGCCTGTGGGTGAAATATGAGTTAAGCGAGTTACTTAATGAAGTTGCGCTCACAGGCCCAGATTAGGTCCTGTAAAGTGTCGCGTCAAAGGTCTCGCCCAACCGTCCTTGCATTAACTCCCTCATTGCCAGGACTTTTTTTTTTTTTAATTTATTCTTGATATTGCCAGCAGAAATAGGTGTGGAAAGTAAAAGAGGAGGTGGATGGATACTGTACGTAAATTTGTGAGTAGTTTTCAGTTATATCCCTGGAGTCAGATGTCTTAATGCTTCAGGGGACAAGAGTAAATCTCCTCACGTCGTTCTGTCCTTTACCATAATGCGGTCCGCCCTCCACCCACATTATTATCACTCCTATTCCTTTCCACCACGTCCATTCACTTCATCCTTGGTCTGACTCCCCGCCCTTCCCTTCACGATACTCACGTACTCTCTCCTTGTCAGTCTTTCACTCTATTCCCGCCACATGGCCAAGCCATTTCAAGGTACTCCATAGTTCCACACCATTTTCCAGGACATCCTGATCAACATCACTACCCTCCCGACTTTTGCTATTTGTCCATTTGACTCCCCGCGTAACCACATGCTCATCTTACTGTAAATAAACGATTTCCATTTCTCACGCTTTTGATTTTTGTCTTTCTAGCCATGCCTAAGCTTCACTTCCATATATTAATGTAGGATCACAGTACTGTCGTGCAACACCATTGCTCACATCCCAAATCCTTGTAAAAGCTAGATTTCCAACCATTTATCCCTGCCGTACCATTTTTCGGATTTTCATCCTCAAAGTTCCCATCCATGTTCATCACACTAAGTAGATA
>NC_136976.1:7516595-7529739 GCF_032717465.1 Coenobita brevimanus | reverse complement strand
TTGTTACCGTATCATAGTAAAAACGGCACATTTTAGCGCAGTTTTTGTCAGAGCAAGGTACCGCTAAAATGCTCTAACGTGAAGAATAAAACAATTTCCAGTCCAGTCAGGCCACCGGTTCTCGAGTTTACTGATTTCTGGCTTTTTTACATCGAGCGGCCTCGGCGACCTTTAGGCGGATTACTTTCTTTGTAGGCATTGGCGTTACCACAACACAGCATTTTTTACATCTAGTGGAAAGTCCGCCGAAGGCGACCTTTAAGCGAGAATGTGTAAATGATTAAATATGATACCTTCTTTTTCAGCACATTACTTCAGCAACAAGAAGGACATACGCAGCATAGAAAAGCCCTCTTAGTTAAGGATTTGATCAGATGCAGTTAAAGACATTCATGATCAACCAAGTAAATGTTTGCCTCCTGTGCATGGTATATGCCTGACAATATCATATTTCAGCGAGTGCATGTGCACGTACCGTCTGTCGCCCGGGATATGAGTTACTGGCATATATCGATAGTTTTTGTTGCACCATAAACCAAAATGGCGGTGATGAAAGAGAAAAATGGCGTGCAATGCAAATGAATGAAACAGGGAGGTATTAAATGCGACTGATACAGAGAATGAAGGATGGGGAGAGAGAGAGAGAGAGAGAGAGAGAGAGAGAGAGAGAGAGAGAGAGAGTCATTTACAGCCAATAGATTAAAAGAAGAAATCTGAGAAATTACTAGATAGTCATGAATGGGTAACAATATGCCAGGGCCACCTGTGGCTCAATCAACCCCTTCAGTATTGAAAAAAATTACCTGTTGACAGTAAGAATGGAACTAATCAAGCGTCATTGTAATAAGTAGCTATTACACTAATGCATGACATTGTTTTCTGGCAACATGAATATAATTAACCCATTCAGTCTTATGATGTAGTTTCTATCTTCCCTTACCATCAGCTGATAATACTGTGCTCAGGAAAGACTCTGGGAACTGGAGAAGTTAGATATTTTAGCCTTAACAAACTCCTGTACTATCTGCACTACATGCTCTACTTAAATTGACTAAAATCATCTAGGTGCAGCAATAACAATATCTGGTAAATGTTTGCAAAGCCATTACACCGGGTACTGAAGAAATATATATATAAATTTTTGTTAATATGTTTAGAAAGAATATGACTTTGAAATGTGTCGCAAATCACTTGTTTCTCAGTTTTAGACCAGCCATTCTCACCACAGAAACTAGCGTTTTGTAGCAGTTTGAAACTAAAAAATGGTCAAAACATAAGATGTCCATGAGAAAAATCCATCATAAGTAAAACCGGAAATCTCACAACCTTTAAAAAAAAGAGAGAGAGAGAAAAACGTAGGTTTTCAACCCATTTTTTCCCCTTAATGGTGAAAAAATATACAAACGAGAGAATTTTAAGCCATTTAATGCACTAACCTACCTAAACGCCACATAACCTAGATCCGAATAATTTGAGTCTGACCAAGGTCGATTTCCAACCTTAACTTGTCGTCGGCCATAAGTGAAACCTACTTACCACAAAGGGAATCTGTTCTGAAACGGAATTACGGTAAGAGAGAGAGAGAGAGAGAGACTCATATCCACCGCTCACATTGGCGTTATGGAATTAGCGGGCGTGTTTTTCTGACATGTTTGTGGGTGTTGTGGAAGATCACTTGTCATTTTAGACAAGAAACGACTTCTCCAACCACTTGCCTACCACCTCTCCCCGTTTCTCAACCTATCCCCTCATCGTCGCCATCGCAATGGAATAAAATTAGTAGCAGCAAAAATCGAGTTACATAATTGTCATTTTACTGGAGGGATGCTGGACACTCTTTACAACCATTGCTTTATCACAGGTATTGTTTTGTAATTATTTGCAACATTTGCCTGTTTCTCGCACGTGGATTAATTTATAAGTGATACAACAATTATCGTATCCTCAGCCCATTTCTCCCCTTCGTCCTTCACTCCATCAGTCTTTCAATATCCCTCACCCCATCCCACCGTTTATCTCACTCATCCCATCCCTCCCTCTGATCACCCCGTCCATCCTCCTACCTCCCACAGTACATCCCCCTCTCGGCCTCTCTCACTCCTCCCGTCGTCATGCTTCCTACCCTCCCTGTTCCTTCATCCCATACCCACTAAAACGTTAGTCAATGGGAGGTGCCAAAGCATGCGACGTCACGCCCCTAATCCCCGCCCATGATTTCCACACACAAAGGCACCGTAACATTGACTGAAAAAATTACGTATGTCTGACGGCATCTAGGAATAAACTGGAAAACGCCATTGTACTGACAGGGTTAAAGGCTGTGCCTGATCTCTTCACTGTCGCAAGTCTTATTTGATATGTGTATTAAGAAACTAACCTGGTGACAGAAAAATACATAGGTACTGTAGGTGATGATGTGGTTGCTTTTAACCCCATAGTGTCGTATGCTTTCCCTTAGCTAAACAAAATCGTTTGGTGGCACCAAACTAAAAAAAGTAATTACTTTAGATGAGTTTTCCGTAAGCTGAATAAAATCGTATACTTATTGCAAAAAAGTTAAAATGAATTACTTCATATGATATGGTGATGTGATTGCTTCAAGCTCCATTACTGTCAGATCTCCCCCTAAGTTGAATAAAACTCATTTACAGTAAGAGATTTAGTTTTTTCAATGCGGCAGTTTTGTTAATTTTATTCATGCAACTTCCTGACGAATTGATTCAACTGGGAGTGGGGGACGAGGCCTTTTGTAGTGACCGGGTAAGTGAATCCTTCTTTAGACTAAATAAAGTTGTCTTGACGTGGCAGCAGTAAAAATAATAGGAATATGTCATCGGAGTGAAACTGGCGAATACACTGTGAATTCCAAATTGATAATCTGTTGTTGGAGGAAATAGCGGGAGTGAACTACGCAGGAGCAGTGTAATTAGAGCAAAGTGCAGCGCTATTAGCCTCTCGGTGAAATATGCGTTAAGCGAGTTACTTAGTGAAGTTACGCTCACAGGCCCAGATTAGGTACTGCAGAGTGTCGTGTCAAAGGCCTCGCCCCACCGTCCTCGCATTAACTCCCTCATTGCCAGGACTTTTTAAAATTTTATATTCTTGATATTGCCAGCAGAAATAGGTGTTGAAGGTAAGAGAGGAGGTGGATGGATACTGTACGTAAATTTGTGAATAGGTTTCAGTTATATCCCTGGAGTCAGACGTCTTAATGCTTCAAGGGACGACAAGAGTAAATCTCCTCACGTCGATCTGTCCTTTACCATAATGCGGTCCGCCCTCCACCCACACTATTACCACTCCTATTCCTTTCCACCACGTCCATCCACTTCATCCTTGGTCTGACTCCCCGCCCTTCCCTTCACCATACTTACGTACTCTCTCCTTGTCAGTCTCTCACTCTCTATTTCCGCCACATGGCCAAGCCATTTTAGGGCAGTCCATAGTTCCACACCATTTTCCTGGACATCTTGATCAACATCACCACCCTCCCGACTTTTGCCATTTGTCCATTTTACTCCCCACGTAACCACATGCTCATCTTACTGTAAATAAACGATTTCCATTTCTCACGCTTTTGATTTGTGTCTTTCTAGCTATGTCAAAGCTTCACTTCCATATTTTACTGTAGGATCACAGTACTGTCGTGCAACACCATTGTTCACATCCCAAATCCTTGCAAAAGCTAGATCTCCAACCATTCATCCCTGCTGTACCATTTTACGCATTTTCATCCTCAAAGCTCCCATCCATGTTCATCACACTAAGTAGATACTTGATGGCCCTCAGGTCTCCATTTCCTGACCGATCAACCCCACTACCCACCTATATTAATAATTCCACAAGTAAGGGCTGTATATAACTCTCTCTCTCTCTCTCTCTCTCTCTCTCTCTCTCTCTCTCTCTCTCAGCAGTATAAAATCGACTGGAGGTTGCAAAAATAAAACTGAAATAGATGTCGTCTGATTATATGGGTTACCTTATCTAACCGGAAAACGTATTTTGAGTTATTCTTAGTAAACACAAGGCAGTTATATCTGGCTTAGGAAAGATGGCCTTGAGATGGAGGGAGTAGAAAAACCTTAATCAGTCCTTTAATTTTAAGAACGTGTTTATTCTTAATTGTGTATAATGACAGACGATTATATTATGAAGTGTTTAGAAAGTTTCCATTGATCTTTTTCTGCCTGAAGACGTCTTTTTCGTCCCATTCTTGCTTACATCACTGGAGAGAGATCTTGGGGCTGTAGGCATTAGTACAAGTCTTCATTCAGTAAAGTAAGTCATTGTTATATGTCTGGAAATAAATTTTGAAATATCACGTGCTTTTCATTCAACCGGAGTTATAAGTTGTGGGAAACTGGTAAATCAGCGTTATAGGTAGGAATTGGGTGCTAGAGAGGGATCCTTTCGTTTGATGGCACTGGGTGGCTCCACTGCCTGGATATACAAGCGTCTATCAATTACGTCCCCAGCCTTCAAAAGTAGGCCGTTAGCATGCAGAGGAAAGGCAGCTTAAGTCTGCAGTCCACTTAATTCACATTGCACATGAAAGTGGGGGCACAGCAACAGTTAGGAATATTTTGATAGGCATTTTTTTTTTTTTTTGTATACTGACGATTTCATTAAGAAAAGGGACATAAAAAGACAGTGTATGTATAGGGATGACTTAATGCACCGGAGTTATTGAATTAAAATAAAAAGTTTGCTTGCAAGCTTATTACGTAAGATGTGGCAATGTTTGTGTTTAAGAGAGTTGTACTAAATGCTTCAATATTCATCTTCACGCCATGGCCGTTACTTTCTCTAGGAAAACTTCGCTCGGACATATTATCTGTCAAGGAATCTATCCAGCTTCTAGGGTACACAAGTCTCCATAGTACAGTAGTGTAATTTTGTTTTCGTATACTTTCACCACAATATTCACTCTAATTAACTGGGAACTGTGTGGTGTGTATATGAGTGAATGCAAATGAATAAGTACTATTAAGCACAACCTAAGTTCAAGAATGATTGCAAGTATGGCTGCACAGTTTTTATGCCTGTGCTTAGTAGTAGCAGGAGGAGTTCATAATTAATTAATGAAGCGTACCCCACTGGAGAATCTCATGCTCTTGTATGGATTACTGGTGGCTGAAGGAAATCACTTTGTAAGTAACAAAGATGGAAAATAAGACAGTAGTGCAGAGTTATGTGCTAATAGATGTGTTTCCTCTAACACTGGGAATGTCCAAAACGACATGAGTTCATCTTAGGTGGGTAAGGGAGATATTATTGATGTAAATTTCGCTAAACAGACTCATAATCTGCTCCAAGACCCACTTACACGTAATAAAACTCTGTCCCCGCTAATGCCATCACAATAGTCCTGAACGAGAAGAATATTAGCCAGCAGCAAGAAATGAAAAGTTTAAGAGATGATATCTTGGTAACTTTTACCTCCAAGTTGTACATTCTATACTTAGTTTTGAGGTAAATGCTTCTGTTGTTATTAAAGAAAAGTCGATTAATTTCATCATATCATTTTTGTTTGGCTGGTGTGTGCCAGGTAAGATATACTTTACGTCGTTGTAAGAACCACAAATGCTGTTACGGCCGAATAACTTTTCTCTCGCGTACCACAGAGTGCAGTGAATGAAATATGCATAACTTCATACTATTGCTTGTTTATTAACTGAATTTTAGTTACTTCTATTAAGTAATGTTCGAAGTTAACGCCCAGACCATTATGACGCCCTCTCAGATGAAAATAATCGTCTGGATTTGGATGGTCAGCATACTGGAGTTACCCTGACCTTCTGTGAAAGTATTACCTATTTATCACGTGGGAATCACTGCTAGCCGAATATAATAGTTTGGCGTTAGCTGGGATAAAACGTTAGAGTTGTCCTTAGCCTACCATGGATGGTTGATAATGAGGATGTAAAAGAGAAGTTTAGTTAAAATCTGGTACACTGAAGGAACAAGAAGATTCTTAGCCTTTTATATACAGATACATTATTCACAGGTTTGATAACTGACGTTGGTTATTTTCCTTCTTGGTTCTGTAGTTTGATCTTTTGATATTTGTTGTAGGACTCTATTAGTTGTAGGACTCAATTAACTTGAGGTAAAATATTTAACACTTTTAATTGACGAAGACGTGAACTTCACATGCTGTGACCAAACTACCTGGCATATCAATATTTAAGCTTGAATTAAGCGAGTCCTCATGGATTTGGCTCATGTGTCGAGTCCGTGTGTTTTACTGGACCTCTTCCTCTCATAAGTTACTCTTCTGAAATTGTTGGTGGCACTTGCAACGACCCTATATATACAGTAGCAGGGAAAAATGTCTGTCGGTTGTGTAGAGGTTCTTACATATCAACAGCTTACTAGTTCTCACTTCTCAACATCTCCTGCCTTTTCTCTTTTTATTATCGCCCGCGATAATGTTTTTGCCAGAATCTGTGTGTGTGTGTGTGTGTGTGTGTGTGTGTGTGTGTGTGTGTGTGATGATTATATCTCATAATGGCTTGAGCTATCAACATGAAACCTTCAGGGTATCAAGATATGGCCAAAGTCTTGGCCGAGTTCGAAAATGGGAACTCGGGGTCAACGTCAAGGTCACCAAAATGGCTGCCAAACGTCAACTAGTTTTAAAATGGATTATCTGTTACCATTATATCTCATGAACGTCTGGCGCTCTTAACATGGAACATTCAGGGTATCAAGATATAGCCAAAATCTTGGCCCAGTTCGAAAATGGGCATTTGGGGTCAAGGTCAAGGTCACCAAAAAGGCAGCCAAAGGTCAACTAGTTTTAATATGGACTATTACCATTTTATTTCATGAACGGCTTGAGCTATCAACACGAAACCATCAGCTATTAAGATATGGTCAAATCTTGCACAAGTTCAAAGACCGGCACTCGGGGTCAAAGTACAGTACCAAAATGCCGAAGGTCAACTAGTTTTAACATGGATTTTCTGTTACCATTATATCATGAACGGCTTGAACTATCAACATGGAACCTTCAGAGTATCAAGATATTGTCAAATTCTTGGTCAGGTTCGAAAATGGGCACTCGGGGTCAAGGTCGTCACCAAAATGGCTGCCAAACGTCAACTAGTTTTAATATGGATTGGCTTTTTGTGAAACGCGGTGACAGAATTCCATAGAGTTTTGCTAATTTCTTCACATTTGGTTTTTAAGTAGCTTGTAACTTGGTCAACAGCATATTCTGGCGGGCGATTAGCATTCGGCTCCTGAATGCTCTTCTTTCATTCTCTCTATTTCCGTCCTTTCTTTCCCTAGCTCTTTTTTTTTTTTTTTTTCTCACCTTATCAGGCAAAATGTGCATTACTTTTGTACGGTGTTTCACATCTATCTATCTATCTATTGCCAGACGCCATATCCCGTAAGGGGTGGCCATTTGACTTAGAGCTGTTTGTCATACAGGGAGGGGCACTAACCCTCCACGAACCCACTTGTTGACACGTAGGGAGCACGTATGGTTTGGTTATATGGGTACCACCTAACGTTGTAAATGATTTCTTGGATTACAGGAAACCATTTGGCTTGTCACTTAATATAAACCCACCTGTAAAGGAAAGAAAAGCAATAAGAGGTGACAGGAAAGATGGGTGAAATAGGAAGAGAGGAGGGCAGGCACAGAAAAAGATTGATAAAGGCTAAGGAAGTAGTAGGCAGCACTACATTCTGCAGCTAATTCTGCCGCTTATTCTCTCTACGTCCTCACCTTATCCTCTTTTTCACTTTGCATTCCCGTCCTTCCTTCCTCCAACTCCTTCTTTTGTGTAAGCTTAGCAGGCAGAAACGTCCATTACTTTCCTGCAAAGTCACACACATCACCGCCTCACTCCCTAGGCGTTGCCACTTTTTCCTCATTTTTTTGTCAGTGTTTTGTTTCTCCATCTCTTTTTTTTTTTTCATTAGTATCCGTCTTCCTTTGTTTTCCTTCCTTCACCAATCCATTTCTCCCTCACTCTTTTCCTCTGGCTTGGCGTTTTTTGTTTCTCCTCTCCGTCCTTCCCCCTCACCTTCCCTGGCATTTTTCCCCTGTTGTTTCCTTTCTCTCATTTCTTGCTTTCTTTCATCGCGACTTCCCATTTTCCAGTCTTTCCATATTTCTCTTCCTATATTTCGCCCCTCTTCATCCTCCCACCCCTCTCTCAGTCCCTCTCCTCTCATGTTTTTGCATCCCTTCTTTCCCTCTGTCTCTTGTCCTCTCATCCCTCTTCACTTTATCTTCCTCATTCTCCATTCCTTTGTATCTCCCCACCTCTCTCGCTCTCCCTAACCTGCCTCGCCCTCAAAGCCCTTGTTCACTCCATCAGACAACCTTATCTCCCGAGTCAGCAGTCGGCTTGCCTCCCTGACTCTGACAAACACTTCAACCCTCCAGCGTCCCTGTACACATTGCTCTCACCTTCATCACACACAGCCAAGTTAACCCTTCCTCTCCTGAATGAGTCCTTCTGTATCAAGTTCTCATTCATCTTTTCTCCTCCTATGTTATACCCGCTTTCCCCCTTTTCTCTCCTTCATTCTTTTTCCATCTTACATATTGCTTACTCCTTCATCCAGATAACCTACCTTCCTCTCATCTAAGTGCATCCTTTCATCGTCAAGCTCACGCTTATCTTATCTCCAACCATTCTGTATCCACTTTATGATTCTTTTTCCCCCCTTCTTCCATTTTTCTTTTTTTTTTTTTTTTTTTTTTGCCTACTTCATGGCACATAATCTACTTTTCCATTTTGAACCTGATTACGTCATTTTCCCATTATGCATTCGTCTCATTTTCCCCGTACTTCAGTGTCTGTCTTTTCCTGCACACTGTACTGCTTCATCCAGCATAAACTGTCCCGACCTGTGTGTGTGTGTGTGTGTGTGTGTGTGTGTGTGTGTGTGTGTGTGTGTGTGTTTGTCCTTTCCTTATTAGCCACCTCATTTTTGTATCAGTTTTTCCTTTTACTTACTAGATTTCACGCTCTCTCCTCCCTCCTTTTTCTCCATCCTATTCACTGCTTGCTTCTTCATCAAAAACAATCCACCTTCCCCTCCTCGATCTAAATGGCTCCTTTCCTCGTCAACCGCTTCATTTATATTCGTATCGTCTCTTCTCCCACCTAAATAGACTCCTTCTTTCCCCTCCAATAAGTTCACTCAATACCCTCTTCCTCTTCAATCTCATCTTTACATTATTTTCATCCTTAAGCACTGTTTGAACTGTACAGTCCAGCTCTCCTGACCCTCCTTTCGTTCACTATATCATGTACACTTTACCAAGAAAGTACTGGTGCACAAAACCATATAAGTGTGACTCTCTGATGATCGTGTACCTTGTTACTTGCTCGTTATCGTCATGAGGCAGTGTATCGTTTGCTTGTGACATTTTCTTTCTCATCTGTAGTAAGTTTGTTTTTTCTTATTACAGTTTCCGGAAGAACTGATTATTCTTCTCTGGGTGTCACGAGCTGTAATGGAAACATCGGATATCATGGGTCCCTTTCTGTGTGGTACTTTGGTTTATTTATGCATTTATTGATTTTCGTGAATGCTTTCCTTTCCTATACTACACTGTTTTGCACACATTTTGTTTTCGGATTTTACATTTACGTTTCCAGCTCACCCAGTTATTCCCTTTTCAAGATATTTTGGTCTCACACACACACACACACACACACACACACACACACACACACACACACACACACACACACACACACACACACACACACACACACATGCTCTATTGCTCGATCCCCTCCTTAGTCTTCTAAAACTCTCTCTCTCTCACTCTCTCTCTCTCTCTCACACACACACACACACACACACACACACACACACACACACACACACACACACACACACACACACACACACACACACACACACACACACTCACCTGATCCTTCGCTGTTCCAGTCAAAGTGCACTCAAAACTCTAATACTTTGATGTCCGCTTCTGCAGCCCCCGAACACTCACAATATAAAACGGACATTGCTTACATCTTCTTTGATAATTCCAATATATTGCCATTGATTTCTCTCGGCACTTTTCCTGATTTTCCCTGTCTTGGTTTGTCATTTCATTCACACGGCGTACTTTACATTCTGTTACTGCTACCCTCAGTCAGCTTTCAAGAGACTTTTGATCATTCTTTGCTACTTGGTTAAAAGCCGCCTTCGGCGGCCTCCGCTCAGTGTCAGTTCAGTTCGTATTTTGAGTCGAAAGGTAACCGAAATTTCAATTGTTCATGCCATGAGCGAGATGGAGCGAGGAGTGTTCCCTTATTTTTATTCTGCTGGGATACCGGTTGAGGAGAGAGAGAGAGAGAGGATAGTAGTGTTTGCTATTATACTAATTTACACTGTGTCATTATAATATACAATTTAAGGAGCATAAGGAGGGAGGAGGGAGAGGCGAGAGAGTGATAATACAACAAACACGTTACTCTTCCCTCTTCTGTCACGCTGGCAATTGCAGTGACGGCCAAATGACTAATCCATCCTCTCCACTAAAAGCAAGTCCTAAATTTCGAGGAAAAGGCCAGAAATGAGTCATAACTCGGGAACTGATGGCCCGGTTGGACTGGAAATTGTTTTATTCTTCAAGTTAGAGTATGTGACCGGTACCTTGCTCTAACAAAAATAGCGCTCCATTTCGCCGTTTTTGCTGTGTTACGGTAACGAGCAAACAAACATACAGAAATCGGATCATCATCATATAGACATCCTTCAGTAATCCCTCCATTATGAGTAGTGTACCGTAGGATGAATAAGTAGAAAATTAAGCTGAAAATGTAAGTCATTGGTTTGAAAGGCTGAAACCAGCACAATGGAGCGTTCCTTGCACCTCTTCCTTACCCTTTTCGTTCTTCTTTTGGCTCGGTAATATGCTTTTCTGCGTAGTTATGTAATGTATATCGATGTTAGAAACATAGACAATATGCAAGGGAATAGTTGGATCTAGTGTGCAAAACATATCGCAAAGGAAGCTGTGTTTTTAATGCCTCCTAAGATCAAGACTTTCGTTATGAAATTTGCTTGCTAAATCAGAAAGACACAGGTATCGTACAAGTGAATGATTTTGTCTGTACTAATTTTTTCTCTGTCTTGGATAGATTTTCGTCCGTTTGCATCTTACTTCACGTAACTCAGCGGCAGAAAAAAAAAATAATACGGTTCTGCATCATTTCCATATTACATACCTTTCGTGACTAAGACCACATTCTTGTTCTAATTTATCATTATAATTTGACATTCAAGATGGAGAGGCGATAGTTTAGGCCAAGTTAGAGTAAAATGAACATATTATACATAATACATCGCCAAGGAAAGGGCGTTATACTCTCTTTTTCACATGGCCAGGAATTGCCATCTCCTCATCCTACTTTAAATGCTGAGATATAACAAGATATTAACACTAGAAAAAAAAAGTGTCCAGCACTAAGAAGTGCTATGGAAAGGATGTAGAGCTAAAGTATTCTCTAACTTCGATCGACAAGAAAGAAGTTTCAAATGAACGAAAGTTTCAGACGGTTTAAGGTGGACGATGAATAGCAAGACTCCTGAGCCGATGAAAATAGGCGACACTAACTTTTTCTGTCATATACGCTGGCTACAATACCCTTGTTAAATAGGCCTATCAGAGCTTTCCTATTGACCACGAGTATGAGCGCTTGACGAGGTGAGCTTTAAAACACCAGCAGCATCAGAGGACAGCCGAACCCTTCCCTGCCCTCCTCCACCTCTCTGTCCAATTTTTTAAGGGGATGGACCCTCACTGTTTGTGTTGTCCCTTTTTATTTTTATTCTCTTTGAATTTCTTCCCTCCCCTCCATCCCTCGTTTGAATCACTAGAACACCTTTACTTTTCCTACAACTCGTGCGTTTTATACAGGGTTCAAGTTCTTAACACTCTGACTCCTGCGACTGACTCTTAGCAGAATAAAACCGTCTGACTTTTGCTGAAATAAAATACTAAAATTATCACAGTCATGAGCGGGTTTATTTATGAAAACTCAGAGCAAAAGGTTACCACAGACCGGATTTAGAATGAGCTTAATAGATAATTTTTCTGCTTCTGTTGTTATGCTGCCCTAGTCTCTCTGATCGAGCAGACCCATCAACTGCAGGCAAGCGACTGCCCCTGCAGGGCCGTCCCTTCCAGTGAACCAATGTTCCTATTCTGCTGACAGCTTCTTGCCGTAACGAGGCACGGGGACTAATGTAGAGGGTTGGTTCCTGGGTGGACGCCACATATGCGTCTCCACCTAGTTAACGATTCCACGTCTCCCAGTTATTTGGGTATCTGGCTGCCATTCAGCGTTGTAAATGGTTTCTTGAGGTATTGGAAATCATTTGGCGTGTCACTCACTGTAGTGCCAACTGAAGTGGAAAGAAGACCAGTATATAGTGATGGAAAGGATGGGAGAAATAGGATGAGACTAGGACAGACGCAGAAAAAGAATGATTGACTTGAAGGAAAAAGTAGGCAGCGCTACATCGTGAGTGGATAATAAACTCCCTCACCTATCACCGTCTTTTCTCAGTAATATCTGGATGTAATTCGAAATACACTGATAAACAGAAAATAATCTTAGTGTGAATAGCAAAGACAGTGTTTAGTATAATATGAACATTAAATTCTGAAGCATATTCATCAGTGCCATAATGTAACTGATTCCCACTTACAGTTACAGTTTCCTCTTCATTAAGGGCTTTTTTATTTTATTTTTTTCCCCCAGTACCTTCAGACGTTTACTGTATATTCAGCTTAAGGAAAGACACCTCGTGTTAACAGAAATAAAAAAAAAAGGTTTATTATAATCCTTCCCGTTTGAAAACTGTGTCCAAGCTTCACAAAGTCGTCTGGAGTCAGCAAGAATAACAGAAACAACGTACCCAAGCTGAAGGGGTTAACGATAGGCAGGCAGTGAGGGGCAAGAACTGCATCAAGTAGTAAAACCAAAATTGTGTCTTTGAGGAATATATGATTATGCATGACAAAAGTATTAGGCTGAGGGACACACACACACACACACACACACACACACACACACACACACACACACACACACACACACACACACACACACACACACACACACACACACACACACACACACACACA
>NC_136976.1:7509095-7511595 GCF_032717465.1 Coenobita brevimanus | reverse complement strand
TAGATTTCTCTTGTATATGTCAGTAGTAAAAGAAGTAGCCAAGAAGAGGTACTATAAGATCTTAAAATGCACTAAGAATACGGTCCTGTATTAGCGCTGTATTTTAGATGACACTAGAAAGGGTATCCGGCTTTCCCTGGGTAAAACCCTCTGACCATGCATTACCTGGGACCCTGGATGGCCTCTCCTTGTCAGAGAAGGCCCTCAGGTTCCCATTTTATCCTTGGGCCCATTTCCCCGGGGTTATATTCTCCATGGACCTATTCCAACCATAGACCTATTTTCCCACTACCCACCCGCCCACCAACCCTGCCCACCCATCCCACCAATCCGTCTACCCATCCAACCCACTGTAGCTAATAATATGGTTATAGAAGTAAAAGATTCTACGGCAATTGGCTACTATCTTTCCACCATGTTGACTTGAGTATTTCTGATTAATTATAATATTGGCCCGAAGAGAAGCCACTTTAGCTCATGTAATGTACACGTTTAAAACGTTTAAATTCGTCGTAAGAAGTTACACCTGTCAGAGCTGTTAAAAGAGTTCTATATGCCTCCCCCTTGATTTCCATTGAGCGCAGACAGGCAGACAAACTCTCTCTCTCTCTCTCTCTCTCTCTCTCTCTGTATTTATTTATTTATTTTATTTAGCTTAATGTACATATTAAATTGCACGGAAAAAGGTGATACGATGCTTTCCATGCCGTTGAGACTATTATCCATGGTGCCGTATTTTAAGAGGCATATGAGGCTTCGTTGGATCTCTTCCTCTTCCTCAGTGACTTCAATACATTGATGTGGAACAAACATATAATTAACACAGGAAATTATACTAAGGTGTAACATGCAAAATAAAGCCTCTTAGGCTCTGTAGAATATGGCCCTGCGAGCAGTATTAAGGTCATATGACACTTTGTTGCAATTTGTAATGCATATTTGCCTATATTTTTACTCTTTAATTTACAGATACAAACTGTGTCGACCTTTTAAAAATTGGCACGGGCGATAATGATATCAATACTTAAAAAAAAAAAAAAAATGGCCAGCGAAGTTTCCACTATCACCCACATTAAGAAGGCTAGGTGAACAACTCACCCTTCAGGCAAGAGATCGTAGTTTTGGTAAAGGCGATGTTTACCTCCCATAAGGCCAGGTGGGAGAAGCCTCCAACACTACTTTACATGCAAACGGCCCTGTCCTCGCTACCTCGTCTCTTTTATTCTCTTCGCCCACTTTTATTATATTATTTAGTATTACTCTTTATATCCGAATATTTATTCTCTCTCTCTCTCTCTCTCTCTCTCTCTCTCTCTCTCTCTCTCTCTCCCCTGTCCTTTCTTCATCTTTCATTTCCTCTTCTCAGCTTTCTTCTCTCCGCTCCGCTCCTCTCTTCTCACCTCCTCGCCTCAGTGGAAGAAAGGTAATTTTGTATCTAGAAGTCAAATAATCAACAAGTGGGATCAACAGACAAAGGAGTGAGAGAAGTGTTATATTTGCTTAGGAGTTAAAGTTTAGTACTCGGGTATGGAATGCGACAATGTTATGGGCAGTATGGGGCGAGTAATTTATTACCCGTCCCCGCCCCGGAGGGGTTCGTGGACGGGAATTGTTTTCACTTGCTTCTCTGTTTGTTTGTTTGTCTGCCAGCCTGACTGTCTATCTGTTAACTTTACGCGAAAACTGCTGGTGCGATTTTGACTAGAATTACAAGAATGATGGGCTATGACCCTCTGATCAGTTGATTAAATTTGGAGCCAAATTGGGCGATGGCCCAAGCTGTAGGACCCAAAAATGTATTAAAAAAAAAAAAAAAAAAAAAAAAAATCGTTTTTTTGCCATAAACTCCTTTCAGATTCGTCATATGGACATGAAACCAAAACCTAAGGATGAATCTTTCAAATCTGCATCCTATAACATGCCTCATTACATCAGGGGGGTCACCCGCCAATTGGCTGTGGCAGGGGTCAATGTCAGGTGTGTCTGTCCTAAAATTTCAGATGGGCATAAAATCGTCAATTTTCACCCGATTTACTCCGAGATTGATATGTGACATCTTTGACTATAGTTTTTTTTTTTTTTTTTTTTTTTTTAAGGCGAAGATGCACTGGACAGGTTGGTGATGATTGGCTGAATGCAATGTTATTTCATACTCTTTACTCGTTAGCGTTATTAATTGACAACATATATTTGAACGGTAAATTTGGGTTGGTAAATGTTATTCGGACATGGTGCATTCGTCCAGTCATCACCAACCTGTCACGTGCATCTTCGCCTCAATAAAAAAAAATGAGTGTAGATATACTGTTGTGTTTTATACGTCAGCAGTGAAGTGACTGCTGGGGACGGGTTTGCTATGCCGTGGCACCAGTTCATTTTTTTTTTTTTTTCTTTTTTGATGGTTAGGGAGGATACGGTGATAAGGAGATCCTGTACACACACACACACACACACACACACACCTGTTGGTTTGTTGGTTTTAGAGAGAGAGAGAGAGAGA
>NC_136976.1:7396595-7506595 GCF_032717465.1 Coenobita brevimanus | reverse complement strand
CGAGGGTGCAGTAGTGTCTTTCGATATTTTTAACTGCGGCCACGAGGGTGCAGTAGTGTCTTTCGATATTTTTAACTGCGGCCACGAGGGTGCAGTAGTGTCTTTCGATATTTTTAACTGCGGCCACGAGGGTGCAGTAGTGTCTTTCGATATTTTTAACTGCGGCCACGAGGACGCGCAGTGACTTTCCTGATATTTACCCGCGTCCAACAGGGCACACAATTGATTTTCCTAATTTTTAACCTCGACCATGAGCGTGCGGCAGTGACTTTCATTATTTTTAACCGCGGCCACGAGGGTGCGGCATTGACTTTCCTGATTTTAAACCACGGCCACGAGGGCCCGGTAGTGACTTTTCTGATTTCTATCCACAGCCACGAGGGTGCGGCAGTGACTTTCCTGATTTTAAACCGCGGCCACGAGTGTGCGGCATTGACTTTCCTTATTTTTTTATCGCAGCGACGATGGTGTAGCAGTGACTTTCCTGATTTTTTACTGCATCCACGAGTGACTTTCATGATTTTTAACTGCCTCCACGAGGGTGCAGCAGTGACTTTCTTGATTTTTAACTGCTGCCATGAGAGTGCGGCAGTGTCTTTCCTGATTTTTAACCGCAGCCATGAGGGTGTGGCACTGTCTTTCCTGACTCTCCACCACGGCCCCAACAGCGTGGCAGCGACTTTCCTAATTTATAACTGGGGCCATGAGGGCGCGACCTTGGTGTCGAGGGTAGGACAGCGACTTTCCTGACTCAAAACCGCGGCCTTGAGGGCACAGCAGTGATTCTGCTGACTCTTTATTGTGGCCTCGAGGGCACGATATTGACATTTCTGTCTCTCCGCCGCGGCCTTGAGGTCGCGGCAGTAACGACTCTACCTCGACCTCAAGGGCGCGGCAGTGACTTTTTTTACTCTCCACTGCGGCCTCATGGGCGCGGCAGTGAGTTTTTTTTTACTCTCCACTGCGGCCTTATGGGCGCGGCAGTGACTTTCTTGACTCTCCACTGCGGCCTCATGGGCGCGGCAGTGACTTTCAAGACTCTCTACTGCGACCTCATGGGCGCGGCAGTTACTACTTTCCACTGCGGCCTCATGGGCGCAGCAGTGACTTTCTTGACTCTCCACTGCTTCCTCATGGGCGTGGCAGTGACTTTCTGAACTCTCCACCAAGGCCTCATGGGCGCGGCAGTGACTTTCTTGACTGCACCGAGGACTCGAGGGCATTGCATCGGGATTCGTGACCTGTAACCGTCTCCTGTAAGACCTGCAGGTGTGAGTCCTGGAAATGGAGGTGTTGGTGATGGAGGTGTTGGTGATGGAGGTGTTGGTGATGGAGGTGCTGGTCCATGTCCGACAGGTGGCTCTCCAAGGTGGGCACCTACTCCGACTCCCTCACCCGCTGCTGCAGGTCCTCGCTGGGATCAGAGGGATGAGGATTTCCTACCTCCTGATTCATTCCTGCCACTTGTCCTCTTCCCCCTCTTACAGCAGCTCCCGAGGCTCCTGAGGAAGTTCACGTCACCTCGCATTGGGGTAATTTATCTTCAAATTTATGTTTTTGATAGATTATGTTATTAAGTTTGACATTTTTTACTCGTATTATACGGAATAACATGAGGAGCAAGATATGGTTGTGGGCGGTGGAAGGTGTGGGGTGTTGGAGGATGTTCTAATTAACAGAAAATCCCTTCCCCAACATGAGGCATCAAAAGTTCTATCGCCCCTCCTTGTGGTGAACCCGATGCAAATGGTGCTGATGACATTGATCTGTGGTCATATGAAGTCATCTTGTCGAGTGTCGCGGATTCACTGAACAGATTTCCACAGTCCAAGGAGAGAAAAGCAGGAGAGGCGACAGGACTTTTGATGCCGACTATATACATTAATTCCAAACTACACCGGTGCAATAACGATAAAAGTAATACACAAAAAATTAATTCGCCTCTGGTGCCTTAGTGCGTTCGTCCTAACTTTACGATGATCCTAACACCTTTTAGCACAGTTGACGGTCAGTATTCGTACTGATTTGGCTAGTAATCGAGGAGACTCGTTCCCACCATCACATTAAGGCTTGTCGAATTTCATGCAACCAAGTAGGGCCCCGAGACTTGGCTACCGAAGTTCAATATTGTTAAGGTCAAATGACCAGCCTACTTCCCCTAGTGGCATGATCGAAAAGCCTCCTGTCGTTTCGTGGGGATCGAACCCATGGAAATCCGTCACTCCGATCGGGGCTTCCAAACCACTAAACTACCTGGTGCCTTGGTAATAAAGGGGTGGTCCATATACAACTCTCCTCTTCCACCTCACCGGACGATTTCTCATGTGTAGCAGGGACGGTTCCTTCAGCGTTTGTGCATCATTTTCTTATTATCCTACTCCTCCCACTGCCACTCCCATACCCACACCAGCAGACTTAGCCCATCCCCTCAACACACCAGATAGCATGAGGGGAGTTTCTAGTGGAGTGTTACGGACCATCCTTTATAACGAAAAAAAAAAATGTGCAGGAAATAATACATAACGAGGATTAAATAAATGCTTGATGTAGAATTGCTTTGTTAATAATGGAAAAATAATGTATATTTAATTTACGGGCTGGGAATCAACCTGAAATGCGGGAGATCCTTCCTGAGTTCAGCCTCTCCACTACGATGGCTTATTTTTATATTTTGTTCCTGTTCATTCCAGACGATTCTTTTAATGTCAGAAAAGATATGTTGTAGAAATGAAATGCTAATTTTAGGAAAGACCCCCAGTACTGATGGGATTGATCAAGGAGGCTGTTACCTAACCTCGCCAGTTCGAAAATTATCTCGGCAAAAAAAGTGCGAGTAACGAGAATAAATTGAATAAAGACGTCTTGGTGTTGTAGTTCAATTGGCAGTATTACGGAAACCCCAGAGAAGTTTTTAAAGTCAATCTGTTAACTTTTAGGCTCCTATGACCCACTTAGCTTAAAATCGTATGCCATAAACTGAATAAAATCGTCTGGTGTTACCTGGGATTAAATGCTAGAATTGTTCCCGGATTGAGGGGGTTTGTTTTGTTCCTAGTCGGTGTCCAGCTAACCATTTGGCTGCGATCAGTTTCTACAGGCTGAATTAGTGTCCGTCGTAAGCTGTGTGTGTGTGTGTGTGTGTGTGTGTGAGAGAGAGAGAGAGAGAGAGAGAGAGAGAGAGAGAGAGAGACGGACAAAATAACATTGTCTCAGTAAATGCTAGTAAAACCAAATATATACAGTTTACAGATAGATATTACCTGATTCCTATATTACCTTCAGTGCTCTTAATATTCCTATCTCTAAAAGTACTGAAATTCTCGGTGTTTTACTTAACAATACCCTCAGCCGGACCTCTCGTGTTAGATCACTTGCTGAAACCGCTTCAGGGAAACATGGATATATATATATATATATATATATATATATATATATATATATATATAGATAGATAGATAGTTAGTTGGTAAGCACGTCAGTGCTACCACACAACACTTCACACAATCCGTGACCTTGATAAACATCGTGTTCCATAAACCTCGTCAGTTTTGGCCACACGCGTAATTTGTACGTCCTCATCTCCCGCCCACCACCAAGTCAGGGAATCTCTCAAGCTTAAAACCCTCTGGAGCTGGGTAATACGCCGTGTCAGTTATGCTGTCTGTGGCGCAGCTCTGT
The DNA here is from genome assembly GCF_032717465.1 of Coenobita brevimanus. Taxonomy (NCBI): domain Eukaryota; kingdom Metazoa; phylum Arthropoda; class Malacostraca; order Decapoda; family Coenobitidae; genus Coenobita; species Coenobita brevimanus. Next base: position 7,502,917 of record NC_136976.1, on the reverse strand, counting down.
GCCAGGCGAGGACTATGTTAACTTTAGATCAGTTTTGCGGAATTCAGGTTACAGAGCGAATTTCGGAGCGCAGAGAGCGTTTGGTGTGATGAAGTTGTTAGTTTGAAAGTTGCACCCTATTCCAAACTCTGGCGTTCTGCGAGACCGCAATAATGTTGCGGTCAGGAGCGGTAATTCGCTTCAAGATTACATTACGCAGGATCCCTAATTTGCCCTTTTCCCCTCGAACCTTCCGATTCTATTCCTGATTAAATTACTCAGCATCCCTGTTACACTCTTTTCCCCCTCACATCTCTGAATTCGAGCCTTCATTCCAATATCCCTTGTTAATTATGAAGTGCATATTTGTGTCGACTATTTGGCCTGTGAAATAGAACCAACAATTTCGGGAGCTTAAACTATGAGTGGACAGATGCATGATCTATCTTTACTGGTAGCTGGGGACATCCACCTTCAATTCGCATAATGTCGAGCAACCTTTAAATGACTTTTAGACTTGTGATAAACCAACGGTTCTTTTAGCCCATTCCCATTAAAAAAAATTGCTACGAGGATGGTAACAAGATATTCAGTTTACTCCTGGTGTTCTGGTGGTTTAAAGTGCTCCAACATTATATGGTCTTCAAGGATTCACATCCGAGGAAGTATAGCTCTCACATAATATCACCCAGGGACTGGTGGCTGGGCATTTTCGCCTCATGTGTCGGGTCTAAGCAATCAAGAAGGGGGGTCTACTTTCATGGGTAGGCAATGAAGGATTGAACGATGGTTGGATGGACAGATGATTGAACATTCTCTTGCTTCATTTGCATATCCCTTTCCACTCCCTCTACAACATTACTTCTTTGCCCCCTGAATCTCTTGCCTCATTTGCACATCTTTTGTTTCCTTGCGGCAGCTGCCATCTTCGTCCATTCTCTTGATTAATCTTTACACCACTTTCAACTTTCTCCGTAGCTGTTCCTATCTGTCCCGTGTGACATTCCCTTGCTTCATTTGCATTTCCCTTTCTACCTACTCCTTAGGTATTTTCTTTGTTCTCTATGGCAGTCTTTCGCTATATCGACACATCCTTTTCTGCCTCCTTGTAGCAGGTGTTCCTCCTTTCTTTTCCCGTTTACCCATTAGGCCACCATAACCCTTGGATTACCCTCAAAGCGTCATTAAACCGTCCCTGGATGTTTCTTGATCCTAGGTTTGTATGCTCCATTGTTAAGGAGGCTCTTTTATTTATTTGTTTAATTTCGGATATGGCAGATCACTAATTCTCTTGCATGCTAGTTACAGTATTTTTCTGTTTAAATAAAAAAAAAACAAGAAAGTATTATGACGTAACGTGAATAATAAGTCGCCAGAGAAGGGGCACATAATAAACTGTAAATGAAGTGTGGAAAACGAAAGGCTAATGAAAAGTGCGGAATAAATTTCTAATGAAGGAGTGCAACATAAATGGGTACGGAAGAAGTGTAAAATATATCTCTGTTTGTGCTGCAGGAGTAACATCACATCGATTCTTCCGTGTACATGTATCTATCAATTAGTCAATCAATCAATCAGTCTGTGTATCTATGTATCTATCAGTCTATCTATCTATCTGTCTGTCTGTCTATTTGTCTTTCTGTCTGTCTTTTTTTTTTTTTATGCGAGGAAGAAGGAACCAAAGGCCATGAGCCCGCAGTAACAGTTCCCTCTAAGAGAAAAACAAAATACAATAGAGAGCCAAAATCAAGATCCGATCATTTTGAGATGCCTGGACACACTGCGTTTGAAAGACTGGAGATCATAGGCAGCAGGAAATACAGACAGAGGGAGACAGTTCCAGAGCTGACCTGTTGCATAAATGAAAGACTGGGAGTAACGGTTAACTCTTGCATTAGAGAGTTGGACAGAAAAGGGATGAGAGTTTGCTGCCAGACGGGTGCTACGCGCCCGTCTTAGAGGTGGAGGAATGCAAGCAGACAGTTCAGAGGAGCAGTGACCATTAAAGTAGCGATAGAAAAGAGATAAAGATGCAACAGTGCGGCGAAGAGACAGAGGTTGAAGGGAGTCAGTAAGAGGAGGAGAGTTAATGAGACGAAAAGCCTTTGACTCCACCCTATTGAGAAGAGCTGTATGTGGGGAGCCTCCCCACACATGAGAGTTGTACTCCACACAGGGGCGGATAAAACCCCTGTATAGAGTCAACAATTGTGCAGGGGTAAAGAAAGAGCGGAGTCGGCTTAGCACACCCAATCTCTTGGAAGCAGATTTTACAAGAGATGTAATATGATCTTTCCAAGATAAGTCCCGAGTAAATGAAACCCCAAGCATGTTCAAGGATGATGTCTGTCTTTATATAGCTAGATGCCTCAGTCCCAGAGGGGATGGCCATGAACAGTGTCTCTACGTCGCCCTGTCTTTCGCCACCAGGCAGGTCTCTCCCCATCCCACACCACTCGTATTCAGATACCTATCCATTGCATCCTTCCACCTCTTCCTCGGTCTCCCTTTCCTTCACAGCCCACCTTCGCACTTCATCTCTAGTGTCTCTCCTTGTCTGTCCTCCCCTGTCCTTTCATTTCATCCACGGTTATTCTCTCCCTCTGTGTCCTTCCACTTCATCCTCGGTCTTCCTCTCCCCTTCTGTCTCCCCCACCTCATCCTCATCTCCCTCTTCCCCTCTGTCCTTCCACCTCGTTCGCATATGCTCTGTTAGTTTCCCACTCTGCATGCGCTCCACAAGGCCACTCTCACTGTGTGAATTTTAGATTGAATGTTATATATATATATATATATATATATATACAATTTACTGCGGCGTCAGATCAATGACACATAGACGAGTAAAACCAACCACAGTTATCTATTTCACTTAACCTTAAAAGCTTAGGTATGGAAATAAATTTGTTTTCCGTACTACTGGGCAAATGTTTTGAGCTTACGGGAGATGTCATACAGTGGAGGAGTTAATGGAGCCTATATGTTATTCCTCTAGGTTGAATATCAACTCTTAAGCTCAACAAAGCTCCAGTAATAATAATAATAATAATAGAAACACCTCATCTTTTTAAGGTTGTAAACTGCTTCACTGCAAGGGCATCCAGCTATTTTTTTTTTCGCCATCATCAGGTGAATTAAGTTGGAAAAAGCGTCTCCAAGTATCGACGTATAATATAATGTTCGTTGACACCTTACCTACCAGGTGACTGTCTGAAGTTTAATACAGTAGTCTCCTAAGCTGCATAAAAGGGTCTGGAAGTAGTAAGAATAAAATACTAAATACTTCAACCGCGGGAAGTGGTAAGTCTTCCTGTGTACCATGAAGATCACAGTCGGGGATCTCCCGTCCTGTCGAACCGCAGTCCAGTACTCAAGCACATACCATCACCTTCTCCAGTTGTTGCATTCTGTGCAGTACTGTATGCGGCTTTACTGGGACAAAACGTTTTTCAAGTAGTTGATCCATATTATTGGACTATTAACACATTTTGGTCGCTGCCTTCTCTTTCTCTCTTTCCTCTTCTCTTTTTAACTCTCTTTTCTGTCGGCGCCCACACGTACCTTCTTTCCTATATTATCCGCCATTATCTCCCCTCACAAGTTTACGGCCTGTCCAATACATTTCTCCCCTTTATCTTCTCGCATTCCTTTCACCTTTTTAGATTTCTCCCCAAGTTTTATCTCTCTTTCAGTTTGTCTTACACAGCACCTCTATTTTACCTCACACAAGCTTATCGTCGACTTTTCTCCTTACCACAACTAACTCTCAGGCTCCTGTGGTTCACTCTCAGCTTAATAAAAATCGTTTTTAGTTAGCTGAAATGCAACACTACGATTGTTCCACCCTTGAGAAGTATATTTGTGACAGTATTAACATTCTTAGTCTCCAGTGACTGATCCGGCCAAATAAAATCGTCTGTGTGTTAGTTGGAGGAGAACACTGGAGTTCCACCAACCACTATTGGTTTATTCTTGCTACTTGCAGATGATTTTGCTTAGCTTTGGAGAGATTAATCCTTACAGAGCACCACCACTATTGTACTTTTCACAAGAGGCTGGAGAGGGACACCTTCAGTTGCTGGTATCGATAAAACCAGGGGCTCCACTGCCTAGTAATATAATCTCCATCCCTATCTCCTGAAAGGTGGACGCGGGCAATTTCAACCTGCAGACCACTGGTTTCGCGTCCAGATGATCCTGAGGCCACAGCAACAACAACAACAATAACAATAACAGCAACAAAGAGTACTCCAAGTGCAATAGCCGCACCCATCAGTTGGTTCAAGACCCGCACATTAAACTTTGCCCTGTGATCTTGACCTTGGACTGATTGCACTCAGACTGCCTCACCCTTAACCTCTGCACCAGGCTTGGTCCAAATCAGTTCAAAACAGAGTTGACCTTGCTCCGTAACGTTAATATTTGAAATTTCCCTGTGACCATAACTTTTGACATCTCAGACACGAATTCCTTTATCCTTGCCTGATCCTGAAAACTTCCTCAACGTTGATCTAAATATGACAAACAGATTTAAGTTGACCTTGCCATATGGCCTCGACATATGACTTAATGTTTTAAAAAACACTAGGTCAATCTCTTGGCCGATTCTCAACCCGTCAACCAACTCTGGTAGAAAAATTAAAACTGCTCCAGTTATCATGTTCACACACACACACACACACACACACACACACACACACACACACACACACACACACACACACACACACACACACACACACACACACACACACACACACACACACACACACACACACACACACACACACACACACACACACACACACACACACGCAGACTCGCTCGCGTGCCGTGTCCTGACGTTAAGCCCGTTTTAGTTTCTTGACTGCTCGTTTAACAACCGCAATCTCTCACAATCTTATCAGTGCCTTTCCTTCAGCATCCGCTTGGTCGTCCTGTGGTTAAAACGACCTAGTCGGGGTAACAGCTTTATATAGGCTTGATCTCCAAGAGGTGACTGGAGAGTTTTCGACCATGTAATTCCATCCAGCAAGTAGAATGGCTATCTCCCCTTAAGTGAGCTGGAGTACGGTAGCCTAGCCTCGGGCCCCTACACTTCTTAGGAGTGTTATCGAACTGACGGTTACTTTTTCCGTGGCAGTATTAGCGTTCTGAATCAGATGACTGTTTTATTGGTTTATTCTTGCAATCTCCAGACTTCTTGAACTGGAGGGGTTAGATAACTATAGCTTTCAGTGACCCTTTCATTATATCTGAATGAAATGTGTATCACTGGTATATATATCTCCTGAAGATTTCATTCAGCGAGTTTTCCCACTAACCTCTTGAATTAAGTGAGATTCAGCACTGGAGAGACTTTTCACACTGGATGCATTTAATACAGCCTTCATTTTCATCGTAGAGTCAGATTACGGATTTTATTAGTTATTCTCGGTATCTCAAGACGATTTTATTGTGCTTTAGCGAGATATGTCTTACAGTGTCTCAGTCACCACTGCCACGACCATCAGGACCGTTTCCTTGTTTTATCTCTCGCAGGCTTACCACAATACCACAGCTTATGCGTCACTATCTTCGATCACCTTCGACCACAGTTTATGCTGCTGTTATACTCTGTCCACTTTAAGTAGACCTGGAATTAACATCCTCATTTTAAACGCTGAACACTAACAAAATATTATCAATAAAATAATGTGCCAAAGTGTTGTCTTACTCTCGCACTAAACTGCGGGAAAGAAGCTACGAAAGGACGAAAAAACCCAAGTTAAGGAGGATAACGTATAATCTCTGCCTTTCTGTCCGCATTTGAAAGCGAGGTCGATCCTAGACTGAGGATGGGTCCAGTTCGAATCTGATGAATTCAGTCAAATCAACACGTGGCCCATATAGGGCCTAACTTCAAGGGATGGTTGATGCTTACTGTTCACATAATGCAACTTAGGGAGTAGCGATTGGTCGTTATTGTCTTCAGTATCTGGATTCAAATGGCCTGGCCCCTCATTCTTATGCTGGTTCTAGGGGAAAAAGGCTTTGTCATAGTAACAGTATTAACAGATCGTCCACAACACCCACTGACGTGTCATTACAACACCCAACAATTACTCCCACCAGCTCTGAATGAGAGAGCCACAGCGTTTATTAAGTATGAAGCGTGGGAATTCGTGCCTATTTCGTGACATGTGAAGGTGTGTGCGCCATTTGTTGCGTGTAAAACGACTACTGAGCCTCGGAAATGGAATGCGTAGAGTCAGATACACATGGTGGCCGTAATAGCGCTTCCCTAGAAACAGACGTGACAATACGAGTATCTTGTGTGCTGGAGGAACCGCTCAGTGGGCTAGTGTGGGAGTGGTTGTGGCAGTGGCAGTAGGAAGTGAATAAATGATGCAAGGTAGATTCTGATAATACTGACTGAGCCCTTCCCACAACACAAGAGATATTGCCTGGGGGGAAGTGGAATTGAAGAGTTATACATGACAGCCCTGTATATCAGATACAAATGTTTCCTTTTGTTTCTCACTGTTAGGACTCACCTTTTTGCCAGCTTCAGAACTTATTCACCCCACTATGATGACGTAGCTTTTAGTTTTTCTTGCAATCACCGGACAATTTTTTTTCACCTTTGGAAGATTCTGAGATAGTTTAGAAGTTAATGAATACTCTCCCTAACCCCTCTCGTTCGAAAAGTCTCTTGAAAGCTGATTAAAATCATCTGGAGATAGCAAGGACTTCCTTCACTGTGTTGGCGTACAATACAGTTTATTTTTACTTGGTATCTGTGGATTATTTTTCAGCTTAGGAAAGAACTCTAGTACTGTGGATTATTTTTCAGCTTAGGAAAGAACTCTAGTACTGTGGAGATTAATTAGGGCTATTTCTAATGCCTGTAATTCGTCCCTACAGAGCAAAATGAATATGTGGATTGTAAAAATGAAAAGAAAATGAATGTTTTCTGCTTGGCGATGTTAACATCCTCATCATTTAACTACATCAAGTAAAATATTTCGCAAACTCAGCCCTTTTTCTTAGTGTCATTTTCCACGTCAAATTTATCTCCTCTTAAAATTTTTATCATCCATTATATTCTGTTGACTGCCCCATTTCCTCTACAATAGCTGAGGCCCTGGACCCTTATACACAAAACTTTTAACTGCAAACAAATGCTTGTTAATACTGACAAATAGTTACTAAGCACTGGCAGTACGTACACAAAACTTTTTAAGGGCCTTAACAGTTCTGCTAAGCTAGCAGAACACGGGAGCTCTTGTGTTCTCCTAACAGACGTTTCCTAGTTGCTGCCATGGCGAACCAACACCACCAACAACAGCAGCGACAGTGTGTTTATTGAGAAAGAAAAGACAGTTAATGAATACAGTGACCAAGAACTGGATCGTGCTAGTATTACAAAGTAGATTAAAATATTGAACCGAAAGGAATATGCCTCTGATACCCAAGCTGAAAGTGTCAATAACATTGCGTTACTTAGCCACTGGGAGAATGCAACTGTGTGGCAGTGATGATTTTGGCACTACCTCGTCTACTACCAGTTGTACTATAACTGATACACTAGATGCGTCGATTGAACCTACCATTTTACATTAGTCTGAATGAATTACGTTAGGGACATATGAGACGAAAATAAAATCACCATAAAAACGCATCGGTGACGGAAATGCAATACTGAAGAACCCCCCCTCCCCCGCCCTCTCTAATTTAGGGAGATGTCATAGGGCACATTGGAATGAACGATAGCGTAAATACAACGAACGAAAATTAAACCCTTGGATCCAGATTATGAAATAGATGGGAGATGATTTTGTAGGGTGATGACTGGTTAGGTTAAGTTAGATTGGATTAGGTTAGGTTGGACTGGATTTGATTAGGTTAGGATATGTTAGTATAAGATAGGACGTGTTAGGCTGGGTTAGGTTTTCAGTAGGATGGGTTGGACGTTGTTAGGTTAAGTAGGGTTTCAGTGCGGTATAGTGGTACGGGGTCATATAGGCTACTGTAGCTGGTGAAGGCAGCAACACCGAAGTGGGACTGTGACAGTATGGATCAGGTCATAACTGTTATCACATCATTGTCACAGGCATTGCCTTTACACCAGCGCCTTCTTAACAATGCCTGGTTCAGTCGTTTTAGCTCCTTTATCATATTTGCTCTTCTTGTCTAGAATATGGTCAAAGTTTGCCCCTTTTGTTCAATACTTTTAGCACAAAACAGAAAATTTCCAATTATATTGCCCCTGTTCTCTCTAAATGGATTTTGTAATTCTGATTTCTTGTACCATGGGTTTATTTACATCTCACAGCTCGTTTGTGGTGTCTCCACACATACCTGTCCTTGCTTGATAAGTACTTACTTCCCAGGTGCATAGATTCCACTTTTATGAAGGTTTATCGTTACACTGCAATTAGAAATTAATGATAATAATAATAATATCAATAATTTTCTTGCAGTTATTCAGCCACAAGGCCATATTATATGCTGAACTCATGCTGACTTATCTTTGTCTAACCGTACATAAAACGCTGTTCGTCTATTAACAGTTGCCAGTTAAGCATTTGTGTATATACTTTTACCATTTTCTGTCAACGTTAGCAGAAAAGTTTTGTTTATACTGCCCAGATGTTCATGTTTTATCATCCCTTTCAAGTTCCCACCATTATACCTTTCCATCCGGTGACACAATTTAATTTCTTGTTAGTATCTATTGTTACATAGCCTATGATTTCATCATCCTTTGTATAATTCTAACGTACAGTATGCTGCATGTTTGATCACGATTCTCCTCGTGGCTTCCATAGTGACCAGGCTTGCGTGTTCTACCTCACTCCCCCCTTCTTCCCCTTATAGTAGAGTAAGTCGTTCTTTCTGTTGTTCAGAGCAGGACTGTCAACTCTTCCTCCCCTGTGCCTTCATTTCCGCGTCCTTCTTGCAAGTTGAATCAAGCTCTGCCGGCCCCTATATAATGAGCTCAGTCTCTGCATTATTGCCACTTAGATCTACTCCTCATTTTGTTCACATCTCTGTCCTCCCCTGTATAGTGTGTTATTATTTTTGTGAGTGCTCAGGAAGTCTCCAGGCATCTAGCTGCTGTATAATTTGAGTACAAGTGTTGTTACCATTTTTCTTGTACTGTGTGGCCTGGGGCGTTGATTCGTGGGCCCGGTAAGGTTTTTTGTGGTTCATGTAGAGTTTTTGATGTCAGCCATTATTAATATTATTTTGTATCTGTAATAATATATCTTGCTTTAACTGAGCATTATCCGGTTTTCTCATTTATCAGGGCTGACTTAGATAAATTTGCTCTTGCTAAAGTCGTGTTAATGGAGGCTATTGCAGTTAACCATATATGTAACCTGTTTTGCCATTACATTATCCTTATGAGTCCTGAATGTTTGGTTGTTAGTTTGAGCATTAAACTTTAACTTGTAATTTTACCTAAGTCTTTTGTTTTGAACCTGGAAATTTGCGGGACAGTACTGATTTTAGTATTCTCACTTGAAGTGTTCATTATCTCTCTCTGTTCCGTAACATAAATTTGGCGACCTCTTATCAGGATATTCAGGATATTATCATAAGGATATTGCTTGATATTTTGTGACTGTGATTTATTCATGATCTCTACTATTACTACTCTTGATGAAGCCAAAGATTTTTTGTTAAATGTGCAAACAGTGTGTGATGTAGAAAGCAGAACAAAGAATGAACTTAAGCTTGTTGCTCAACAATTGGGAATTGCTGTTCGCTCTCATCAGTCTAAAGATCAAATTGTTGACGTGATTAATAAAAGCTTGTTTAATGTAACTCCTCCAGATGAGCAAACGCAGATTGAAATAGCTAGGTTACAGCTAGCCCTGCAGGAGGCTCGTGCTAAGGAGGCTGAGTATCAGGCTCGTATTCAGGAGGCACAGGCACAAATTGAAATTGCTAGGATTCAGGCAGACCATGAGTATCGCATGAAACAAAGTGGAACTGGATCATCTAGCTCTGATGATTTTGATGTGGCTAAAAATGTTAAACTTGTCCCTCCTTTTAATGAATCTGATTTAACAAAGTATTTTCAGTTGTTTGAGAGGGTAGCCACAGGTTTTAATTGGCCCAAAAAGTATTGGCCAGTACTCCTACAGAGTGTTCTCACCGGTAAAGCTCAAGTAACTTATGCATCTTTGCCTCAGGATCAATCTGATAATTATGATGTAGTTAAGAGCTTGATTCTTAAGGCCTATGAGCTTGTTCCTGAAGCCTATAGAGTAAAATTTAGGACAACTTATAAGCAAGATAAGCAATCCCATGTTGAGTATGCAAAAATCAAAGAAGATCTGTTAGAGCAGTGGTTAAATTCTAAGAATGTAAATTCTGATTTTGATAAATTTAAGCAGATGATGTTGCTGGAGGACTTCAAAAGGTGTATTAATAAAGATGTAAGCCTATATCTTGATGAGAGAAGAATAGATAATTTGTCTGATGCTGCAGTTTTAGCTGATGAATATGTTCTCACTCACAAGAGATATTCTAAAGAAAAAAGGAAAGCTGAGAGTAAGTACGTTGCCTCTACTCAGAGTACAGGTAACAGGAAAGAGAATAAATATGATGTTTCTCAGGAAGTAAATACCAGCTCCACCTCTAGATTTCAGAAAAGTAAGTGTACTTATTGTAGTAAGCTTGGTCATACTACGGAGAAATGTTTTGAGGAGACAGCGTGATGTGAATAAAAAGGAGTCTTTAAATATTCAGTCAATTGGTCTAGTGTCCACCCTTGAGAGTTCCCAGAATTCTTTAACCGAGTTAACTGAACCTGCTTTGAGGGGTAAATTAAATTCTCATGATGAAGCTCCTCTTTTGAGCAGTAACGCGGGTGACACTCTCGAGTTCATGTGCTAATTTCCTGTCTGATGGTTTTGTCAGTCCTCTGGACAGTAATGATAGGAAATCAGTTAAAATATATCGTGATACAGGTGCTTGCCAATCCCTTATGCTGACCAGTGTTCTAGGCTCTAATGTTAATTCCTCTGATGAAACTGTAATCTTACAAGGTGTAGGGAATAGTTACTTCTCTGTCCCTCTGTGCAGAGTGAATTTAGAGTCTGGTTTTGTTAATGGTTCCGTTATGGTTGGGTTGGTTGAGACACTCCCAATGTCAGGTGTAACTTTCTTACTTGGAAATGATATTGGTGGAAGTCAAGTGTGTTCAGCTCCTCAGTTGTCTAGTGAACCAGTGACTGCGACCCAGGATTGTGATGTCCCTGATGTGTTCTCTGCATGTGCTGTCACTAGGGCTAAGTCTAAAGTTACTGGTGACTTAGAGGATAATGATGATGATGTTATCCTAGCTGACACTTTTCTTGCTAATTTGGACCACTCACCAGATGAGGCAGTACCCCGTAGTGTTGATAATTTGTCTCGTCAAGAGTTGGTTGACTTGCAGGTTGCTGACCCTGAGTTGAAAGGTCTAGCTAACTCTGTTTGCAGTGAGGAAGAGTCAGCTGGTGCTTCTACTTGTTATTATATAAAGTCAGGAGTACTTATGAGGAAGTGGAGACCCCCAACAGCATCAGCCGACTGTGAATGGGAGGTTGTACATCAGGTTGTCATCCCTCGTATTTGTAGGCAGGATATCATTAGAGTGACTCATGATTCCAGTTTGGCAGGACACCTTGGAGTGAGGAAGACTGTGGCACGCATTTTGAAACACTTCTACTGGCCAGGTATCTTCAGAGATGTTTCCTGGTATTGTAAGTCTTGTCACACCTGTCAAGTTGTGGGGAAGTGTAATCAGACTGAAAAGGTTGCACCTCTAGTTCCCATTCCTCCTTTTGAGGCGCCATTCACCCGTGTGTTGGTGGATATTGTGGGCCTTCTTCCTAAGACTTCTTCAGGATTTTCTTATGTGTTGACCCTGATTGATATGGCTACTGACTATCCTGAAGCCATTCCACTTAGAAATATCTCAGCAAAGAACGTGGTTAAGGAAATGCTGGAGTTCTTCACCAGGTTTGGTCTGCCCAAGGAGGTACAGTCAGACCGGGGAAGTAATTTCATGTCAAATGTTTTCAAGCAGTCTCTGAAAGAGTTGGGTATCACCCAGATCACGTCTTCAGCTTTCCATCCCCAGACCCAAGGAGCGTTGGAGAGAAATCATCAAACACTCAAATCGATGCTCAAGAAATACTGTTTGGAAGATCAGAAAGATTGGGATAAAGGTCTTCCATTCGTTGTATTTGCTGCAAGAGAATCTCCAAATGAATCACTGGGCTTCTCACCCTTTGAACTACTGTTTGGCCTTGAAGTAAGAGGACCCCTTAAGCTACTCAAGGAATGCTGGCTGTCGGAGGAAGATGACGTCAACCTGCTGGAGTATGTGATGAAGTTCAAAGAACGGCTGTCCACTGCTTTACAGCTGGCGAGAGAGAATTTAGGAGCTGCTCAGGAGAAGATGAAGACTTGGTATGATAAGAAGTCCAGGTTACACCACTTTCAGCCAGGAGATCAGGTTTTGATTCTGCTACCGGTGCATGGGCAACCTCTTCAAGCCAAGTTTAGTGGTCCTTATTTCGTGGAGAAGAAACTCAGTGATGTCAACTATGTCATCGCCACACCAGATCGTAGAAAGAATAAGAAACTTTGTCACATCAACATGCTAAAGTTATATCACAGGCGGGACGAAAATAACCCAGTCTGCACTGTAGCTGTTCCACCCGAGTCTGCAAGTGAAGCTCTCCCATGCAGTATGAGCCTGAGTGATAGTTTGGGGAAGAATCCTGATATCATGAATGATCTCCAGACTAAGCTTTCTCATCTAGCTCCCGAGGAAAGGCAGGAGTTTTCGGCATTACTGCAGGAGTACCCGCAAGTGTTCCGTGCCACTCCAGGAAGAACCACTGTGTTGATGCATGATGTCGATGTTGGAGACGCAAAGCCAATTAAACTGCCTCCTTACCGTGTGAACCCAGTGAAAGTTCCTCTCATCCAGAAGGAGCTTGGCTACCTGTTGGTCCACAAGATGATTGAGCCCTGTCAGAGTGAATGGAGTTCTCCTGTCACTCTAGTCCCTAAGCCAGATGGGTCACAGCGGCTTTGCATCGACTACAGACGTGTTAATCAGATAACCAAAACAGACACTTACCCTCTCCCTCTCGTGGAAGATTGCATAGACAAGATCGGAAAGGCTAGGTACATAAGTAAGTTTGATTTGTTAAAGGGATACTGGCAAGTACCTATGACTGAATGTGCTAGGGAGATTTTATGTTTTGTAACACTAGGAAAGACTTTTGCATGTTCGGTAATGCCATATGGTATGAAGAATGCACCAGCCACTTTTCAGAAGCTCATGAATGTTGTAATAGAGAGTTTGGCAGGGTGTGTTGTTTATATTGATGATGTATTAATCTTCAGTGACAACTGGAAAGATCACCTATGCCATGTCAGTAAATTTCTTGAGCGTTTGGTTCAGGCTAATCTTGTAGCTAATTTATCAAAGTGTGAGTTTGGTCAAGCTAAAGTTCAGTACCTTGGGTACGTAATTGGTGATGGACACGTTGCACCACCAGGAGCTAAGGTTCAGGTTATAAGTGATCTTCCCAGACCTAAAAGTAGGAAAGAGCTACAAAGATTTTTGGGAATGGTAGGTTATTACAGGAGATTTGTTCTTAACTTTTCAATTCTTGTATCACCACTTACAGACCTACTGAAAAAGGGAGTTAAATTTGTCTGGACCGATAACTGTGAATCCTCTTTCAGCAAACTTAAAGCTATCCTATTAAGTCAGCCAGTGCTCGCTACTCCAAATTTTACTAAGCCTTTTAAGATGGCTGTTGACGCAAGTGATACAGGAGCTGGGGCTGTTTTTCTGCAAGAGGATGATCAGGATATTGAACACCCTGTATCTTATTACAGTAAGAAGTTCACTCCACCTCAAAAGAACTACTCAACTATTGAGAAAGAGCTTTTGGCCTTGATTTTGGGTTTACAGCATTTTTCATTTTATTTGTGTTCTGGTTTTGACCCCATAGTCATTTATACCGATCATAACCCACTGAAATTCCTTAGTAAGTTTAAAGATAAAAATCAGAGATTGACAAGATGGAGTCTACTTCTTCAGGAGTATTCATTAGACATACAGTGCAACATGTCAAGGGGAAAGAAAATGTTATTGCAGATTGCTTATCTAGACTTTAGACAGATTGTTTTAGAGTAATAAGAAATTTCCTTTGTAAATTTCTTTTCTTTGTGGGGAGGTGTTACATAGCCTATGATTTCCTCATCCTTTGTATAATTCTAACGTACAGTATGCTGCATGTTTGATCACGATTCGCCTAGTGGCTTCCATAGTGACCAGGCTTGCGTGTTCTACCTCACTCCCCCCTTCTCCCCCTTATAGTAGAGTAAGTCGTTCTTTCTGTTGTTCAGAGCAGGACTGTCAACTCTTCCTCTCCTGTGCCTTCATTTCCGTGTCCTTCTTGCAAGTTGAATCAAGCTCTGCCGGCTCCTATATAATGAGCTCAGTCTCTGCATTATTGCCACTTAGATCTACTCCTCATTTTGTTCACATCTCTGTCCTCCCCTGTATAGTGTATTATTATTTTTGTGAGTGCTCAGGAAGTCTCCAGCCATCTAGCTGCTGTATAATTTGAGTATAAGTGTTGTTACCATTTTTCTTGTACTGTGTGGCCTGGGGCGTTGATTCGTGGGCCCGGTAAGGTTTTTTGTGGTTCATGTAGAGTTTTTGATGTCAGCCATTGTTAATAATATTTTGTATCTGTGATAATATATCTTGCTTTAACTGAGCATTATCTGGTTTTCTCATTTATCAGGGCTGACTTATATAAATTTGCTCTTGCTAAAGTCGTGTTAATGAAGGCTATTGCAGTTAACCATATATGTAACCTGTTTTGCCATTACATTATCCTTATGAGTCCTGAATGTTTAGTTGTTAGTTTGAGCATTAAACTTTAATTTGTAATTTTACCTAAGTCTTTTGTTTGAACCTGGAAATTTGCGGGACAGTAGTAATTTTAGTATTCTCACTTGAAGTGTTCATTATCTCTCTCTGTTCCGTAACGCTATATACGACTTTATTCAACTTAAGAACTGTCGTACTGAAGGGGTAACTGAAGGTAATATCTACCCGCTCAAGGTCGTAGTTTCTCATAAGTTTGATATAGTCGTCTGGAGGTGGCAAGAATATAACAAAAGATTTACTGCTACAAAGCTATAGTCTCTTTTCCTTCCTAGTCTCTCTTCTCAAACCCTCTTCCTCGTCCTGGCTCTCCCCTCCATCGTCTGCTCTTTACATGTTTCTCATGTTTCTTTTCTCCTTGTATACCTGGCCCTCTTCCTGTACCCTCCCTCTCCCTCCTACCTTTCCCTCCTCCCCCTGTACCGTCCCTCCTCCCCCTGTACCTTCCCTCCTCCTCTTGCTCCTACCCTTCTCCACCTGCTCTTTCCCTTCTCCTTCATTCCGAGCGTCTTGTCTTTCTGTTCCATCCCTCCTCTTCCTGCTCTTACTCTCATGCTTTTCCTACTGCTGATAACCTCCTCTTCTTCCTGCTGCTATCCCCCTTCCCTTCGTCTTTCCTGCTCCTATCCCCCTTCCCTTCGCCTTTCCTGCTTCTATCCCCCTTCCCTCCTCCTCTCCTGCTCCTATCCCCTTTCCCTCCTCCTCCTCCTGCTGCTGTCCCCTTTCCCTTCGGAACTCCTGCTCGTATCCACCTTCCCTCTTCCCCCTCCCCTTGCTTCTATCCTCATTCCCTCTTCCTCCTGCCCCTGCTCCTATTACCCTTCCCTCTTCCTCCTGCCCCTGCTCCTATTACCCTTCCCTCTTCCTCCTGCCCCTGCTCCTATCCCCCTTCCCTCCTCCTCTCCTGCTCCTATCCCCTTTCCCTTCGCCTCTTCTGCTCGTACACCCCTTCCCTCTTCATTCTGTCCCTGCTCCTATCCCCCTTCCCTCCATTTCCCCCATCATCCTGCTCCTGTTCCCTTTCCCTTTTGCTCTTCCTCCTCCTTCCACTCCAATACCCATTTCCCCCATCATCCTGCTTCTGTCCCCTTTCCCTCTTGCGCTTCCTCCTCCATCCACTCCTATACCCATTTCCCCCATCTTCCTGCTCCTGCTTCTATTCCACTTCCCTCCTCTCCTCCTCTTGCTCCTGCACCTTTTCCCCTTCTTTCCTCCTGCTCCTATCCCCTTTCCCTCCTCCTGCTCCTATCCCCTTTCCCTCCTCCTGCTCCTATCCCCTTTCCCTCCTCCTGCTCCTATCCCCTTTCTCTCCTCCTGCTCCTATTCCCATTCCCTCCTCCTGCTCCTATCCCCTTTCCCTCCTCCTGCTCCTATCCCCTTTCCCTCCTCCTGCTCCTATCCCCTTTCCCTCCTCCTGCTCCTAGCCCCTTTCCCTCCTCCTGCTCCTATCCCCCTTCCCTCCTCCTCCTCCTGCTCCTATTCCCCTTCCCTCCTCCTCCTCCTCCTGCTCCTATCCCCCTTCCCTCCTCCTCCTCCTCCTGCTCCTATCCCCCTTCCCTCCTCCTCCTCCTGCTTCTATCCCCCTTCCCTCCTCCTCCTGCTGCTGCTATCCCCCTTCCCTCTTCCTCCTCCTTTACTTCCTTCCTGCTACCCCTTTCCTGCTCTTTCACCCCTACTCCTACCCTGTTTCTGCTCCTCTACCTCCTTCCTTCCTTTTCCTACCCACACCTCGTCATACTCCTACCCTCCTGCTGCTACCCACATCCTCATCATACTCCTACCCTCCTGCTCCTACCCACACCTCGTCATACTCCTACCCTCCTGCTCCTACCCACACCTCGTCATACTCCTACCCTCCTGCTCCTACCCACACCTCGTCATACTCCTACCCTCCTGCTGCTACCCACATCCTCATCATACTCCTACCCTCCTGCTCCTACCCACACCTCGTCATACTCCTACCCTCCTGCTGCTACCCACATCCTCATCATACTCCTACCCTCCTGCTCCTTCCCTCCTACTCTTTCTGATCCTACCCTCCTCCTCGACCTCCTCTTCCTTCTCCATCCCTCCTGCTCCTACCCTCCTACTCCTCCCACCCCCCCACCTCCTCTTGCACCTTTCCTCACCACAGCTTTTCATAATCCCTCATAATTGCATACTCTTATCGTCTGCATAGATCACACTTGGATTTTCTCTCTTCCTCTTATTCCCCAACCCGTCGTCATCTTCCCCAGTCATATCTTTCACTTTCAGCATCCTCTTCTTCCCCGTCTTCTCCAGCCTATTGTCATCTTTCCCATCATATTTTCCCTCTTCCTCGACTTCCTGTTCCTCGTTTTCCCCAGCCTATCGTAGTCTGCCCCCTTCACCTTCTCTATTGGTTCTTTCCTGTCATCTCTAGCTCATCCGGTGCACATCCTTCCTCTTCATTTTCCATCCCTATATCTTCCTCCTAGTTCTGTCTTCCCCAACCCATCGTCGCCTTTTCCCATCACTTTCTCTCCAGCGGCTCCTTACGCCTCAGTGCTGACATTATCACGAGAACGTAAGGGAAATTCAAGTCTCCGAACCATTCCGTTAGACAGGCCACCCCTATCGTCGTTATGGCTCCACCTCGCCCAGTCTTAGGATTCACTCAGATACGGCGGTACTGTCAGAGGTCTCCAGCGGCTGTAAGCTTAACTTTTATTGTCTTTGTGTAGAGTATATTTTCACATAAATAGCTCCCAAACACTTAATGAGACTGGAGTGATTACAGTTGATAAAATACAAGAATATAAGTGGTAGGTGGAGGCGCCCACCATCCACTCACTCGATGTAGTGCTGCTTTGGGTGTCTGCCCTTTCCTTTCTTCCTTCCTCTTTCTTCCCTTCATTCTTTCCTCTTCCTTCTGCCTACCTGCGATTATACACTCCCTCTTATGTCTTTCTTTCCTTCATTCTTTCCTCTTCCTTCTGCCTATGGCTGACTTTAGGACTAAGTGGCATAGGAGACTTTGCAGCACCTATTTCTTAGCAATTTATTTAGCATATTTCACATTAACATTCTCTTCTGTGATTTTTATATCGTGTTAATATGGACTTTTTTTTTCATCAGGGACATTCAAAAGGACAATGAAGTGTGATGTTTACAACAGATCGCTACGTATGTGGTGTCTGAAATTTCCAAAGCCAATGTGTCTCTTACTCCCGTCCAACGCTTTTTTTTACCGATTTATATTCTATAGTTTGCCTTGATATTCAGTCTTATGCTATTTACATTATACGAGTATATTTAAGTTCGGCGTAATTTTCCTAAGTAACGCAATAGAAAATAAAGTGCCATATGTAGTAATACACTGATAAGAAAAGGGTGCTACGGAGCCTCTTTAACCAGCCAGATTACGGACCTCAGAATAGGACACTTGGCCGGCCCGGGTATTGATCTCAATACCTCCACACCTCCGGCAATGGGAGCACTTGGCCCCGTCAGGTTTATTGGTTCAAGTTCCCGAGGTCACACGCCAGGGTGAAGGAGGATGGTGGTGGTGAGGGGCGGGGGTACAGGAATAGGGAAGGAAATGTGTGGTAGTCAGGAAGAGACGTGAGATAAATCCACTCTCGGCAGTGGTTAGAGGCCACCATAGATCCGGAAACAAGAATTACTCTTTGAGAAAGAGAGGAGCAAAATATAATGTGTGTGTCTCTATATCTATCTGCCTATCTATATCTATTTATCTAGAGATCATGTATTTCTTTAGTGCGCCATCATGAACGTAGAAATCCAGGTTTAGGTAAGGATAAAATAAATATTCCAGACATTTAGCACGAGAGTGACCGGTCACCTTCCCCGAGTGGCATCATGTTAGCAATAAACCCAACCATCCTCGGATATAAAACTTTCCTCAGGCCACATCTGGTTGATGCCCCTTAATCTACGAGACCAGCACATGTCCACTGGGTAATTTGGTTACCTCTTAACGATGTAAAGCGTTTTCCCATCCTTTCACCCAGTGAAGAACTCTTTAAAGGATGAAAACAACATTGAATATATGAGTATGCCTCAGTGAATATTAAGAACGTAATTAGCACGCGTCAATATAAGTGAACTACTGCATATTAGTAAGCTTCAGAAGGGTCATTACATCATAGATTATTCAGACAAAATTTCTCAAGAACACTTATTTGGTACAGGTACATATTTGCCTGTGTACATTCCAGGAAATTACTTTATCAATATGTATAATTCCAGAGTGCTACTGTACAGTCTGGGACAAAAAATCGCCTAATATTCCACTGCGTCAACTTCACATTTAGGACATATCCGGCACTTTGCTCCATAAAGGCACCATATCAAAGAACATAATCTGTGGGGAAAGAAACACACCAGACCTTTCTCATCTGAGCAGTATTACCCAGCAAAGAAAAGTGCAACGCAAAATAAATGAAATTTTTGGAGAAATTTTGCCCTCGGCTGTACATGTTAATTAACCCCGATAGCATGTATCAATAACATAATTCTCTCAGCTGTTTGCTCGAAGAACATGAATATTTCATCATACTAGATGGGATATATTGTTTTTTTCATTACCGGAGCCTCTACTCCAAATATTAAAGTGTGAATAGCAGTTTGTTGAATGTCTACTTATATGCATAGTTTGCACACACACACACACACACACACACACACACACACACACACACACACACACACACACACACACACACACACACACAGACGCGCGCGCGCGCTCTTCCAGTGCCTCTGTGTGCATATGTGTTTGAGTACGGTATGTGTGTACGTATTCTCCATTTTAAGCCAGATGATTTTCTTTGGGTAACAGTGAATCACAGGAGCCCAATAGTAAAAACTGCTCATATTAACTCCGTCAGTGTGCCACTTTCCTAACATTTTATCCCAGCTAACGTCCTAAGTTTTTATTTTGCGAAGAGTGAGTTACAGGATCCGGAAAGTGTTATTTGTTTACGTTTGCTTGTGGCACATTGATATTCTCAGTAGATATTATTTACAAGAAGTACGTCAGTATCATCAGCACGTAAATAATGCAAGAAAGAATACTCAGGTGCAGGATCCAAAATATTTTGCTAAAGAAGAAGTAATACAAAGCTTCCTAGAGTTTACTATAATACAGCTCACGGAAAACAGTAGTATCAGTACTAATACACGCCATAAAGTTTGGCTAATCAAATATTCCCTGGTCAGACTCTGAGTATAGACCTGACAGTCAGCCAACTAAGTCACAGTAGTCTTCTTGTATGCCGCACCCCTTCACGTGTCATCACATCGGCACTAAGACTTACCGTTCATATTGATTATATGCCAGTGTTGTATCATTCAAAGCTAGTTTAAAGGTATTATCCTTGTGTCATCAAGACATGTCGGTGGGTTTTGTGGAAGTTCAATATGGTCAGTTTTTAGGGAAATTTCGTCAGCCTGTACCGTGCAACAGCCTGAGATCAAAGTTGCATCATTTACAGCAACAACGTATTCTCCTGCTCCTTGACACCATCTCTGCCACCTCTTGATGGAAGCAAGAATAACATAAAAATGCTTATCTCTACTGAAGGAGTTAAGTACTTCACTAACAAAGGTCTTACCTTGGCTGAAAGAGAAAAATTTCTAGCAATAGCAAAAATAAAACATATGGTCATCTTGAAAGCACTGAAGGTGTTTAAGGCCCGATTCACACGACCCGTTTTGGTTCCGACAGGCAGTCCGGCGGCTAGACGCCCTCAGAATGTTGTGTATTCACATGACTCGTTCCCGGTCCGTCCAGCATCGTGTGTGTGCTCATTGTTGTGTGAGGATCATGGCCGGTCAGTCTCTAAGGAATATGGCGGTAATATTGCTCTACTTTTAGAAGAAGAGGAGGAAGAAAAAGTTCATGGAAAGAGGAAAAGGTTATGGGTACATCAGTCACTGAAAAAGAGAAAGTTTGAGGGAGAATTCTGGACCCTGTATAAAGAAGTGGCAGATGATGAGGTAAAATTTTTCAGTAGTCCTGCTGGAGCACTACACTGGGAGTGATATAGCATATCCTGTATTTAAGGCTAGAAAAAATAGTAAATTTTACGTGCAAAGATTATGAGTTATAATTTCATGCATAATAAACTAATGACACACTCACCTGGTTTGTTTACTTCCTCACCAGTCTCTTTCCATATCGTATCTTTATGCAGTTTATCAATGTACTTCTTGTTAGTCATATCAAATAATTCTTCATAAGAACGCTCAAGTTCGATCAGCCTTTCGTCCGTGATGCCAAACAATGAACTGTATGTGTTATCTACATGGGCATGGCTGTAACGAGTCGTGGAATGGACGGGTTCGCTACGTATTCTCGTTCGCATGAGCCATCATCAACCCGTCAGGCCGGCGTCAAGTCGCCAGCTAGCCGGCCAGGATTTCTCGAGAAGATAATCGTGACGTGTCGGTAGGCTAACGGACGGCTGCCGCCGTCGGCTTGACAGGTCATGTGAACAGTTACATTAGAATGCATGTAAGAAATCTCGACGGCGTCTAGCTCCCGGACTGCCTGTCGGAACCAAAACGGGTCGTGTGAATCGGGCCTGAAGCGTTCCGTTCCGGCGTGTCCGCCTTTTAGCGCCATACTTTACTTGGTGGAGTCCTGGCACCCCATTACGAGTAAGAGGCTTGGCAGTGTAAATGTGAAGTCTTAGACGTGCCCAATTAAGGAGTGAGGTAATCCTCTTACAGTCAGTGTAATGGGATTAATTCTCACATGAAGCTGCTTTCAAAGAAAGACTAGGTACACACTATACTTTATTTTATTGGTGCTCTCGGTTACAGTATTATGATGATTGATAAGATGTTTTACGTCATTGTAATGATTCAGGCGAGTGTCTGGAGCTCAGCCAGTGAAGAAGGACTGTCATGAAAGAACACTCATGGATACAGTGTTGTATAATAGGCCACTGCGTTTACTAAATACTTGATGCATGTCCGTCAGTTTCCTCCCTTATGCATCATATCAGAGAGAATCATCTATGGGCAGAAAAACATATCAAGAGTGTGCCAGTTTACGTGTATTAGATAGTAGACGAAAGGGAAAAGCAGAGTAGGTGAAACAGTGGGCGAGCTGTTATACCATCTGAGCCTCCCAACTGAAAGACATAAATGGTGGTTACTGTCAGATCTGTGATAATGATACATATGCGCTTTAGGCCCGATTCACACGACCCGTTTGGGTTCCGACAGGCAGTCCGGCGGTTAGACGCCCTCAGAATGTTGTGTATTCTCATGACTCGTTCCCGGTCCGTTTAGGATCGTGTGTGTGCATTGTTGTGTGAGGATCATGGCCGGTCAGTCTCTAAGGAATATGGCGGTAATATTGCACTACTGTTAGAAGAAGAGGAAGAAAAAGTTCGTGGAAAGAGGAAAAGGTTATGGGTACATCAGTCACTGAAAAAGAGAAAGTTTGAGGGAGAATTCTGGACCCTGTATAAAGAAGTGGCGGATGATGAGGTAAAAAAATAAAAAAAAGTGAGTGTGAACATGAAAGGAAGCTTAGTGTTCCGTAGAGAAACTTGATGAATATGGTAAATGAGAAAGAAGCGACGTATGGATGAGACCAGAGACTTGACAGAGGATCGAATTAGTTGGATGAATTTTATAAGTAAGAGCATACGACAAAATTAACCATTCGGCGGATGTTCGTGAAGTGCATCTACTATATACCCACAAAATAGGTGCGGATAGTTAGTTATGTGAGGGGGCGTCAAGATTCTGGGACCTTGAATGGTGTGTGTGTGTGTGTGTGTGTGTGTGTGTGTGTGTGTGTGTGTGTGTGTGTGTGTGTGTGTGTGTGTATGGTCTTTCACTGTGCATGGTGTTGCTAGGTCTCCCACTTTAGTTCTTTCTCTTTCCTTGTTTTCTGGACCATGCCTCACCTCATCTTCAAATGGAAAAAAGGGCCAGGTGATGAAAATGAACGTTAACATTTGTATTAAGGGTAATTATTCAGACTTTGCTACTACCAACAAAGTAGATTGCTTTATTTTTACCCTCCACCTGACAAAGGCAGAGGAGGGTATTGTTATTACTGGGATCAATAGGCGTCCACCCATAGAGTTGGGCGGCAGGGCGTTTGGCCAGGCGTAGATATTTCGTTTCCAGGCCAGAACTCAGAAAGTATTCACTTTAGAGTCATGAAATATTACATAGCTACTACATGTGTCTTATAGTGAACTGGGGCTTTTGATAGGAAGAATATTGTCATATATATATATATTTTTTCTTAATAATGAAGTAAAAAAATCCAGAAATTTCAATGCGACCTGCGCAAGGAGCCTGAAAGTTCCAGGTTGTGTGTCCTAAAGGCCTTATGCCCACCGTTAAAAGAAAAGATTTGAGTGGGTAGGGGGTGAAGGTCGTTATGCGCTTGGGTAGGTGTGCTGGGATGTTGGGGTATGTGCTTGGTCAAGTGGAAAGTTGCATCAACGCAGCGTTGCCTTTGTTTTTATTATTACTCATCCAGCAAACCCCTTCCGTGAGGTTAATGAGTGGGTGTCTTTCGGAGTGTTTTCTTATGCACTGTCATTTCAATGACGCATTATTTTAACTCTGTCGGATTCATGTACCTCCGTCTCAGTTGATGAAAATTGCCTGACCCAAGGTAGAGTAGGCTAAGATACTAGAGTTCCTGATCGTGAGGCTCTTCTTAATGGCAGTATTAAAGCCGTCAGGCTCGGGCAACTCACTTGGAATTGATTAACATTATTTGGCATCAGCTAAAATGGAATACTAGAATTGTCCCCAGAATGAGAGGACTAAGCTTGTCATTTTTGTGCGATGCATCGTATGCACCGTAGCAAGTTCACATAAAACCCTTATATGCAGGTGATGTATTCCGAAATACCGCAACTTTTTCCATAGAGCTGGTACTTTAGTAATAGGAAACAGGCAGATCAGTCTCCTAAGTCGCGTAACAACGGAACTTTGACGGGCACTTTCTTTTATTCACTGCTGACCCCCCCCCCAAAAAAAAAAAAAAAAAAAAAAAAAAATGAAGAAAGAAAAAAAGAAGGGAAGGAAGATAAATGAAGTGTCTTATAGCGAGAGGCGGAAAACGTATCAGGGACGTTGAAGAAAAATGCAGAAGGAAAGATCAGTGTCTGTTTAAGTGAAGGGGGATACGTTGAAGTCTTAGTGATGCCGACAGTGCAGTTCCTTGAACGCTAGGAACCGAGAAAGGGAGGATGTGCTGGAGATGGACTTCCTGGAATATATATATATATATATATATATATATATATATATATATATATATATATATATATATATATATATATATCATCATCAGCCGTTTGAGTATCCACTGCAGGACTGGCCTATCCCGACCGAAGTCGGGACGATACACCCAATGTATCTCTAGCAAGTGGCTTAGGCTGTCTGATAGAGATTGTATGTAGGGTGAGAAGTGCTTGTAATTGTACTTGTAGTGTTATAGTGGCTTTGGATGTGTGTGTAGTCTGCGAACCAAGTGTAGTCGGTGCGCGCAAGCCGACTTGGTGCAAGCATACTTCATAGTAAGCGACACTGGTTCAACCACAGCACCCCTTGTGTCCGTCAAAGTAGTTAGTGGCTGTGTAAACACTCCCAAAGTTTATTACCCTGGCGGGGCGCAAACCCTGGCTCACCCGTGTACGAAAACGCACACTCTACCGCTGTACCACAGAGGCTTCATACATATATATATATATATATATATATATATATATATATATGGGGTATGATGGACTTAAAGGATGAGAATAACATCATAAAAATGAGGTCTGGAAACAAGCATAGTATATGGAAAGGGCAGATCAGGGTGCTTTTAAGTGGCACGGCCCCATATTCAATAGAGAGAATGGATGATTAGAAAGACTGATGAAAAGATGTTGTTGTTTTTGTTGTTGTTATTGCCTAACCCCAGTCTGTCTGGCCAAGCAGACCAGTAGACCACGGGTAAGCAACTACTTCTGTTGGGTAGTCCTGCAAGCAGGGGCGGATTTACAGTGAAGTTAATAATGTTGACGACTCAAGTCTCTTGCTAGAGACTCACAGTAGATAAATATGGGAAATTCTGTTTATTTTTCTTATACTTCATAGCTGATTTATTTTTATTTAGCTTCAATTGAAACTAGATCCAGTGGCAAAAATTAGGGTAATTGTCATTATCAAGTTTTAATAAACTGATAATATAATGGCAATGTTTTCTTTTATGTCTCGTGACAGTGTGACATACAGGGGTGGGCGATACCAGCAAAAAATGGTAATCATGATTACTGATTACTTTTATGAAAGTAATCGATTAGTAATCGATTACTATTTCGATTACTATAAGTATATAAGTACAGTATAATCATTATAATGTGATGGTTTGAGTGCAGTCAGTTACAAAGTGCACACTGCAGATAGTTTCCTGGTACCTGGTAGTTTGTGTGTGTGTGTGTATGTGTGTGGTAATATGAAATATCAATATATTTAAATTAAAATTTATAGCTACAGAAGCTAAAAAGTACCCATAATTGAAGCTACATAACGTAAATAGAAAATATAATAAAGCCTTACAGGAATAAAGGGTATTCACCAAGATCTATTTTTGTTATTTTTAATAGCTGTTTGGAAGTAATGGTCACTACAGTGTACTATATTACATCACTATCTATCTGTCTATCTATAGCCCGACGCCCTAATCCCGCAAAAGGTGGCCGCAGACAAAACGCCTCCAAGTCGCTCTGTCACCCACCATTTGACTACCCTCCCCCCAACTCATCCCCCCCTCCCTCATATACCTCTCAACTCCAGCCCTCCACCTCATCCTCGGTCTACCTCTACCTCTCCCTCCCTCCACCTCACCTACATACACCCTCTTAGTCAGTCTTTCATTCTCCATTCTCTTCACATGTCCAAACCACCACAGTGTATTTCTCCTAATCTTCTCAACCACATCCACATCCACCCCACAGCGTTCCTTCACTACTTCATTCGTGAACCTGTCCCTCCACGTCACTCCACATGCTCCTCTCAAGTAACTCATTTCCACTGCTCTCACTCTTGACTTGTTCCCTTCTTGCAAGGTCCATGCCTCGCTTCCATACGTCAGGGTAGGGATCACAATACTATCATGCAGTGACTTCTTAACTTCCATACGCACCTCCCTATTTCTCATCACTGCTTTCAGTGTACCAACGACCTTCCTTCCCTGCTGTACCCTTTCACGCACTTCATCCCCCAAAGTTCCATCCTTACTCATCACACTACCCAAGTACTTGAATGCACTCACATTCTCCATATCCTCACCATCCAACCTCACTGCACACTCTGTGACTTCATTCCTCTCAAACACCATAACTTTACTTTTGTTTACATTAACTTTCAGATTCCTCCTCCTACACACTCTCCCAAATTCATTCACCAAACCTTGCAACTCCCATTCATCTTCACTCAACAGTACTGTATCATCAGCAAACAGCAACACCGGAAGCTTCCAAATCTCACCCTCATTCATTAGGGCCAGCCACACATCCACTGCCCTACCTTGCACCTCCTTTACAACCCCATCCATATATATATTAAACAGCCATGGAGACATCACACAACCCTGTTTCAGTCCCACATTGAGATCAAAGAACTCACTCAGCTCACCATCCACTCGCACCGTAACCCTAGCTCCCTCGTACATACTCTTCACAGCACTCAACAATTTCCCCTCCACTCCATACATTCTTAATACCTCCCACATACCTTGCCTATCTATTCTGTCATACGCTTTCTCCAAGTCCATGAAGGCAGCATACGCATTCCTTCCCTTCTCTAGATACTTCTCCACTAAACATCTTAGAACAAATATCTGATCTACACACCCTTTTCTCTTCCTAAATCCCCCTTGTTCTTCTCCAACTAGCTCATGACATAATGATAAGTAGCACATTGATTACGACATATTTCATATCATCATAGAAAAATATATATCACTTGTACTATCAAAGTAATTATAAATAAAATAAGCCTCTGTTAAATGTATCACAAATTCACAATCACAGACTCACACGACTGATTCCTATTAAGATACAATAATCACTGTACTCCATGGAGAAATGATGACTAGTTAAAGTTATACTCTTTGCTTTGGTAAGTAACCTATTAATAATGGCGACATACTGTAGAAATCTGAATTAGTTTTCATGAACATTATGAGGTAGGTAAATATTGTACATGAGATATATATCCTTTATCCTAATATCAGAATTATCTCCGATGCCTTACCTCCTCTCAGGAAGCTCCCTCAAATACATGTATGTAATATAAAGTTACCCCTCCTGAATAAATAATAAACTATAATGCTTTATTCTGAATTATATTACTTATCTGTCTTAACAGATCCTTAGGCTGTCAGGATAAATGGAACTGATGGATAATGCCAAACAGAAACTCCAAAACCCTCCACTAAAAACTAAAACTATAAAGTGGTGGTGGTTTTAGTAGTAGTAGTAGTAGTATACTCAGCTGTGCGTTCCGCGGGAGACAATCTCGTCTTGTGTACTGTTCTTATGCATGTCTATAAAATCCGCTTCAAAAAGAAATCTTACTTACAAAACTGTAATGTAACATGAATAATAAGCTTAATGTTAAGGAAAATCATATGGGTCATCTTAAAGTTTCTGATGTCCAATCCCCAAAACGAAGATAGGTTATTTGGAAGTCGTCACTTTATTGGTATTTCCGCTAAATATCATGCTTACAAAATGAAATACCAGTGATCAATATCAATGTTCTCACAAATAAAATACATACCTAGGAGTTGGCAGCTAAATCGTCTATCTATGCCACTGAGACGAGGGATTCATTTACAACTTGCTGTACAAAAATGCCTCCAATTTTTCGAGTCGCGAAGGTCTGCAAGTGCATTGCCAAACGTAAGATATTTAACAAACCATAACCTGGCATGTTAATGGCTAGAAGTATGACAAAAATCCACCAAAAGTACTCAATAAAATAATCGATTACTGGAAAAATAATCGATTACAATATTTTTCTGGCGAGTAATCGAAGTAATCGATTACAAATAATCGATTACGCCCACCCCTAGTGACATAATGATGACAGTATTTTTTTTTTAATCATGCATATATGTATATGTGTATGTATATATGTATGTCAAATGCCTCTAAGTAGAATTAGCTTCACGCCCCAAGTACTCCTACAACACACCTGCCCTACGGGCACAGTATAAACACTGAGTAGGGATCCGGCTCCCCCATGTGGTAGACAGCGCCTCATCCCGGTCGGACAAGAGACGGAAATATGAGAAGGTTTGACTCCAGGGAGAACGCCTCATCTGCTCCACCCATGGTGTTGTCATCACGTGTAGGTTCCTCGGAAGCGCCATGAAAATGTGTACAGATCAGAAATGATGGGAGTGGGTGGAATGGAGAGGCCTAGGAGAAGGTGGAAGGATAGAGTGAGAGAGATTTTATATCAGATGTTTCAGCATAAAGAAGGATGATAGCCATGTAAAAAAAAAAGAAAAAAAAAAATGGAAAGCATAAGCAGTGGTTTATGGTGGGGTGACTCACTGTTTATGATTTATAATAGACATGAAGTGACGGGGCTGACGCAAACAGTAAATTAACGAGGTCTTCTCGTTGTTTTGTTGTTTCTTTTTGACTGACCTAGGTCAAATAAATCATTTCTGGCATCTGTACATTTTTAAGCTTAACACATACGCATCTTAGAAAATGACACTTACCCTTGGCACATACTAAAACTTTGTATGTAATCTTCGGCTTAAAACGTCAATATTGGCAACACCCGACAACCCTGCCTTAGTGGCAGGCAGGTGGTTCCGCCGCCCGGTCACCATCTCTCTGTGTGCCTCGAGAGAGAGAATTGAGGTTATATTACTCGGGTCGCTGTTTGGCCCATGAACTTCATCATTATTACTCTTTCTGTTGGCCAGCTCCATGCTGCCGTTATTGTTAGTCGCGTTTTCTTTCTTTCTTGTTTAATTGTTGTAGGCACTTAAACCATTCAGATCTATCCAATCCAAATAAACCCGGACACAATGACCAGCCTATGGCCTATTTGTGTCCGCAAGGTTTTGGTTGCTTGGCAACTACTCATTGCCTTGGAATGGCAGAAAAACCCGTTTTTTTTCTTGTTTAATTCTGGCAGGAATTTCTACCCTTCAGAAATAACCGATTCCGACCAAACATGGACACAATGACCAGCCTATGACGTAGTTGTGTCTGCAAGGTTTTGGTTGCTTGGCAACTACTCATTGCCTAGCAACGGCCAAAAACACACTTTTTTCTTACTGTTCACGTTTTGAGCTGTAGCAGCATTACCAGTGGGCGTAAAAAGCTCTGACTTCTTTAGACGTAATCTTGAAGTCATTCCCAGTTTGGGGTGTGCCATTCATTTTTCCCCTTCTCCTCTAGATTTTGAGTGGCAACCCTGCGAAGATTGGCTTCAGCGTCCCTAGCAACCAGTACCAGTTTTCAAAAATGCTCCCCTACTTCCCCATCGGCAAGATGGAATTGAATGAAAGGTTGCATGCATATAGACATTGACTAATACTACAACTTTCTATGTACATTTATGTGCTACATTGGCCAGGTTAGATGTCAAAGGTCATCAATGTGAAAACGGTGAAAATAGCTAAAAGCACGACTGCTCATGCGAAATGCTTAGGCACCAAAAATTATTAAGCCAGGGCCATGATTCTTTGGTGGAATGTTGCAGTGGAGCACCTCCATACAAAAATGACAGTGCTGAAACTCAATTCCAGTCGCTGGCAGCGCCACCTAGAAGTTGTACCTCTGGTGGGCCATTCCGCGAATTTCAAGCTCCCTAGCTCCACAGTGGGTGGATGGAATCGAATGAAACTTTGCATGATTATAGACGTTAATGAGGATTACAAATGTGCCTCGTACATGCACGACCTATATCTGCCAGGTTAGGGGTCAAAGGACATCAAGTACAGAATATATTCACGACCTTGCTTGTGCTAAAGCTCTGAAGATTATTAAGCCAGGGCCATGATTCGTGGGTGGAATGTTGCAATGGAGTACCTCTATGTAGAATGGACTTTTAGTGTCGAAACTCTCTTCCTTTCTTTGACAAAGCTTGGTCCGCTTAGAGCTGGCCATCGTCTCCTACCGGCTTGTTTAACTGTTATAATGGGCCTAGCGAATTCGCGCCAAACTGGTCTGAACATGAGCCTTGCTGATTATTTAATATCTTTGCATCATAATGTGTCTCGTAATTCATGCAAGTGTACTTTCTGGGTATGATTAATGAATATTTACTTTAAAAAGAAAACATTCGATATTAAGTAAAGTAAGCTATACATGAGAGAAACAGTATATGAGTGAATTAAATATAAAATTGCACTTGATTAAAGGCTGCTGTAAAGGTGGAGACCGACTTAGACATTTAGTCACAGTGTTCATCTCTCTAACTTAGGCCTTGGAGTCTCTGACGGTTCTGGGGGCTCAGTATCCTGGGATACAAGACCATTGGATTATCCAGGTTACCACAGTTATCTCCCATAGGATTTACCCTAGGTACTCATTTTATTTACCAACCACAAAGGGTAGAGGGACACTTGGATCGAGTGACGCCACCTACCTGCACCAGGACCCGAACCCTGGCACAAATGGATTGGCAGCTTTGCAATCAGCAACGCTGACCACTCAGCCACCGCGTGGTATAAAATACCATTGCATCTCAGGGATCATTTGTGTACTCGCTGCTGGGGCTGTATGCACCTGTGATTAGACAGGTCTGCCTTAAACATCCAGCAAGTTTGATCCAAATCTGATTAAACCTACTCTAGTTAAATGACCAAACTTTCGAGCCTGCCACGTGGCCTTTACCTTTTGGCGATTGTTCGCAGAATCGAATCAATTCACCCATTCCCATCCCTAAAACCTTTACATCATTTGGTGAAAACCGGACCAAAACCCAGTTGATCTTATCTTTGACCACTATTATCCACATAAATTTAAGCCTTATTTTTATTGTCTTCATAATCATGGGGAGGTCGATATTGCTATTTCAATATCAAATTTAGTTTAATCATGCCAGGAAACTCCGTTTCATAAGCATGCTCCAAAGACACTTAACTCCCTCATTCCCATGACAGTAGTAG
The DNA here is from genome assembly GCF_032717465.1 of Coenobita brevimanus. Taxonomy (NCBI): domain Eukaryota; kingdom Metazoa; phylum Arthropoda; class Malacostraca; order Decapoda; family Coenobitidae; genus Coenobita; species Coenobita brevimanus. Next base: position 7,471,805 of record NC_136976.1, on the reverse strand, counting down.
GTGGTGGCGACCACCATCCACTTACTTGATATGGTGATGCCTTCTTCTTCCTTAACCTTTATCATTCTATTTCTGTATCTGTCCTCCTCTCTTCCTACTTCTCCCTTGCCCTCCTGTCGCTTTTTGGTTACTCTTCTTTCCACCTCAGGTGGCTGTTCAGTCTACACTGAATGACAAGTCTGATGGTTTTCTGTAACCCAGGAAACCATATGCATCACTGGATGATAACCATTTAGCCAGATCACGGGGTGAAGTGGAGGCTACTGTGGTGCCCCTGTTAACTGAGTGGAGACGCAAATGCGGCATCTACCGAGGAATCAATCCTCCACTTTCACCAAGTGCCTTGCCACAGCGATGCGCTGTCATCTATAAGGGAACATCGGTTCACTGCACGGGTCGGCCCTGCAGGGGTAATTGCTTGTCTGTAGCTGATGGGTCTGGTAGGCCTGACAGACTGGGGTTGATTAACAACAACAACAACTCCCCAGACGTATTGTACTGTTATTCTTGCTACCTTCATACGTCAGTAATTGGCTCAAGACAGACTTTTCGAACTGGTGTGGTTATATAGAGTCTTGATTTTAATTACTTCATTCATGTGGCGAACTTCCTAACTGGATAGACTGAATAGAATCGTCTGGAAATGGCACGGAAGACTTAGAAAAATACTTCATTGAACTGAAGGTTCATACGATTCTGTTCAGCTCAGAAAAGATTGTTCGAGACTGATGGGGTAGATGCAGCTTTCATCAGCCCCTTCACTGGTGAGGCGTCCCCGAAGCTGAATGGAAGCTGTTGAAAGTTGCAAGAATAAAGCAGAAAGATAATTAATCTTACCGAAAGTATTACATGTGTCTTCTGTAATGTGGCCCTTTGTGTCCATTGTTGTATTGTTTGTTTTATATTTAAAGAAATCGTGTGGAATTATTTAAAAAAAAAAAATACCAAGATAATGTCATCTGATTCAGGGTGCAAGGAGAACGTAGACTGTTACCGTTGTGATCTTGAAAGGAGTATAATTTTGTAAACTATTAACCTTTTGGATACAACGACCTTGTTTTAATTTTCACCTGGTCACCGCCACAGGATTTTATTTAGCTTAATGAAGATATTCACCGAAAACGTAAATTGACGGCCGTGCCTAAGATCATTTCGAAATATCTCACTAAGCTGAAATATATGGAGGAGGCATTAATAAACCAGTTGCATACATCATCTGCTTCAGTGCATTAAGATACCCAAGACACTGCTTTAATGTCTGTTCTAGCTGACAGGTAAAGTGGAGTGCGTAAATTTAGATGTTTATGCGTATGAGGTGGAGTCAGGGTTCCTGGGGCTGAATGGTGACTGAATGAGAGTGTGCCCCTTTTAACTAGCCTGGCTTTTGGTAATTATCCCTCTCTCAGGTTTTCCCTTGCTCGCTGGACTGGACCGCACCTCACCGCATCCTTGGATGAGGTTGCGGTGAGGATGAATAACAATGATGACTATTACCTGATTTGTTCACAGGTACATGAGGAGATACCAGCAGTGCCAGACCAACCTCTCTAAGTTCTTCCCGGTCATCGACAGCAAGGTAAGCATATGGCACCTTTCCCACACTAGTAAGTCATTACCAGTAAGGTAAGCTTGTTACCTTTCCAGACTAATCATTCATGCAGGACTCCTTTCCACACTAATCATTCATGCAGGACTCCTTTCCACACTAATCATTCATGCAGGACTCCTTTCCACACTACTCATTCTTGCATGACTCGGTACTTGGAACCGACAGGGGACTCGAACTGCAGTGCATTGTCTTCTCCAACTGAAATGTCACCGATTCATATTTTACAACTAACGAAAACGCAGTGGAAGTAAGTTTGGTTTTGGAATATTCTGGGATGTATTATAATTAACAGGAAGGCACTTGTAGTAATATAACTAATAGATCATGTGGAGATGTATAAGAGACTGGAGACAAATGTAAGAAACTTTCTCATTGAAGTAGGTTGTCTCAAGATGCTCATGTTGATACGGTGATGAGACTTATAATCTGTTCTTGGTTAACATATGTGGTACCAGATGGCACGCTGTAGGTTAACTGACGTTCTGAACAGCTTTAGTTATAAAGATAGTAACCATGGAAAATAATAATTAGTTATTACACTGCAACTCAGCGCAGTCCTAACCAATGAGGTCGAGATGTCGTTGGGCAACGACTGTCCGGGAAAGGTCTTCAGTAACACCTCGGTTGATTTGTCTCATACTATATGAGGCAAACAAGTCTTATCCCGCCTTCATAAAGCAGCCTTGCTAGAACACCTTGATTTTGTTTAATGTTTTGGTATTAACCTTCAGCTTTTTTTTTCCCCCGAAGGTGAAACTGAGGGGGAGGGCTGGTGGGTACTCACACATTGTTCCAAGCAAATGTTATTTTTCGTGTTTTTAGTTTACTTATAATATCTCCTTTAAGTATTTCTTACTTCTGTTATCTGGCCATTTTGAAAATGTTTCCTGATGACCTGGCGCCTTCTCGTTTCATTCAGACTATCCAGGCCCCCTAAATCCCACGGATAAGAACTGCGCCTGGTTTGCCATCATCCAGTGCCCCAAGGGGTGGAAGTGGAAAAGTGCTAGGAGGTGGTCGAGGGGCCATCTACGTGAATGAAAGAGATGACAGGTTAAGAGCGGCATATTTTAATGTGAATGATAAAGAAATGAGGCTTAGATTATGAAAGAATGGAGAGAGGCAAAACTGGATGTAAGAGGACTGACAAACGCGTTTGCTATGTAGGGGAAGTTGGAATAGTAGAGAAGAATCTGATATATGGAGTGGAAGAGATGGGTTGGTGGTATGGTTGGTCTGGCAGCGACAGAGAAGAAAAAAAAGATGTCTTGTTGGAGCATTCATAAGGCAGATGGCCCACCATTGGAATAGGGACTAATTAATGGAGGTGAAATACTCATACAGCAGACCACAAACTGAAGCTAGATAAGTCGCCAGGAGCAGATGGCATTAGTGAAGAAAAGTTGAAATTATGGTTACGGTGGGGGGCGTCAGCATAATGTTGAGCGTGTTCAGACTGGCATGGGGTATGTGGGATAAACTCTTCCTTATTTCAACAGAACAGTTCGATCGCAGTACGATTACATTTATAAGATGAAGAAGGAAGCCTCAGAGGGTGCAACACCCGAGTCCTACAATCAGTCAAAGGCTGGTTTGCCTATATTTTTTACATCAGTATGCACTGTACTTTGTCCACCTTAACTTGACAGAGATTTTCGTCCTTTATACTCTCTGTAACACTTTCACGGTGCTACGACTCATTCGCAGCTAATATAGTCATGCATTATTAGAAAAGAATACTCAAGTATAGCCGACCACGAGAATGTTAATAATTGCAGACACTATTTTGGTTGTGAAGTGTTTCCTAACTCTACTGGTTATGAAGAAATTATTATCAAGTACATAATTTCACCCTTCAGCTTACGTCAGACGACTTTAATCGGGAGTGATTGAGTCATAAAACCCTCCAGAATGTTAATATCGCTATAATTAACCCGCTCATAATCAGGTCATCACTTGTCCTGGATTTCAGCTATCTCAGGGCGATTGTATTCAACTGAGAGTTAGCCACAAAAACCTAGTGTTGATATTGCTATCATTAGCTTTCACACTGTCGAGATATTCTTGCACTGTATTCCAGCTAAGGCTACAGGATTTTACTCAGCTACATGTATGTCACAGGAATCAGTGTTAATCAGCACCCTCGTCTGGTGGTTAGGCGTTTGGAAACTTCTATCAGTCTGTCTATGGCCAGACACCATAATCCCGTAAGTGGTGGCCGTTTGTCTTTGAGTTAGTTGTTTTACTGGGAGGGGCACCAACCCTCCTCCAACCCACTTGTTGACACGTAGAGATCACGTGTCATGTCACAGTATGGTACATGGCATTAGATCATTTCAGTCTTACCACAGTACTGGGCATTAGATCATTTCAGTCTTGCAGCAATATAGGGCATTAGATCATTTCAGTCTTGCAACAATACGAAACTATGAATGAAAATGGAATTATAGGGAAGCCATCCTTACGCGTAACTTAATCCATTCATCCCTGCTTTTTATCAGTTATTCTTATCCAGCTTACTCCAGGCTGCTACATTCACCTGCTGCTGCATCATAGCGTGCCCAGGCTATTATTATGCACTCTACTTTGGATGTTAGGTATTTGGCTCATTACAATATCATCATGCAGTCTTAAATACATCTTAAGCTCAGGAAAGATTTTATTCACCCGCTTGTGAGTCATCAGAGCTGGAAGAGACTATGTTCACTCTAGTTTGTGAGTAGTTTCGGAGAGACTATGTTCACTCTAGTTTGTGAGTAGTTTCGGAGAGACTATGTTCACTCTAGTTTGTGAGTAGTTTCGGAGAGACTATGTTCACTCTAGTTTGTGAGTAGTTTGGTTGATGAAAGAAAAATCAGGCAATCATGTACCCATTTGCAGGAAAGATTGTGTTTATTTATAAGTGACTTGGGCGAGGCAGAGGGAGATGACGTTTACTAAGATTTAACTGTGAGGAGATTTGCTGTTAAAAGTATTATCGTGCAGTCTTATGAACAGTTTTATCTCAAGAAGGGTTTATGATTACGGAACCCCAGGATACGACGATACATCACTCCTTTTTTAAGGATTTGCATAATGATGGAGGAGCGGCGTAATTTATGGATACGACAGCACGGCAGAAAACCCGAATTAATGCGAGATAATCAGGGAAATGGTGTGGAAGTAGTCTGCCCTCCCCCGCCTTCACTCCCCATTGCTCTCTTCAACCCATTCTCTCTCTCTCTCTCTTTCTAATAATGTGATTTATTAGGACATTTTCCTTGTCTTTGTTGTTCGCCGCATCCTCTGCTTCTTTGTTTCCATGTCTCTTGTTATTTAATTACCCTCATCTTTGTCTCTCGCAATTTATATAGCTGTCAATCTCGTCTTACTCGCTTCCTTTCCTTCCACTAATTGTTCTTTTCTCGTGCATTTTTCGCCTCTTCAGCCCGAAAACTTAATCCCTTTTTTATTCTTGCTGTCTCCCGAAAACATATTTCCCGCAGGAACAGACTTTTGGATAGGAAAGGGTTAGATATCTGCCTTCGTTAGCCCTCTCATGGTCGAACCTTCTCTGGTATTTTATTGGACGTAGAGCCAGACAGATTTCCACAACCTAATTAGACATAGCATCCAGAGATTTTTTTTTTTTTCAAGCCCTCTCACGGCCAGAACAACTCTAATCTTTCCCAGTAACGCGAGACGATTTTATTCATCCGAGAGGAAATCATAGGATCATAGGAGAATTAACCTTGTGAACCGAAAGACGTCTTTTTACGTTTTAGTCTTGGTGCCTTTGTCAGATTTTATTCAGATGTGTAAAGTGTTCAAACTGGATAGGTTAGATGTATCCTCCAGTAACCCATTCCCAGCCGGAGGTCTTTCCAAAACTTAGTAAAATCGTCTGTTTGCAGCAGGAATTAACAGGTAGTCAAAGACACAGTTCTTGCACAACCTTGGTACATAAACTAGTTATTTCATTCAGTTTTTACACATGGAGGAAATCAACAACCAAGGAATAAGTTCTGGCAGGCTGTGCACTGTAAAATATCAGCAGCGGAATGGGAGGTCTGGGATTTACTCTTTCAGTCAAACGTTTAACTCTAAAATCAGTAAGAAATCCTATAGTTGTATCGAAAAAATATTAATAATAAATGGTGTCATGATGCTAAAAAGGGTTAGTGGATACTGTTCCTGGCTTCCCATTAAGTAACGATTAATGTAATATAACAAGCTATATCAGGCAACCTAGACCACTATAGCAGTGGTTAGGGAGAGTTTTCCCATGCCGAAAATTACCGTAGGTGCAGAACCTACTCGGCTGCATTGATTATTATTTGTGGACCATTTGTACTTCCAGACCGGATTTAGTTTCTTTCATTATCCCCTCTTCTTCTTCTTTTTTTCTTCTTCTTCTCTGTCTCTCTCTCTCTGTCTCCCTGTCTGTCTGTCTGTCTCTCACTCTGTCTCTCTGTTTCTCTGTCTGTCTCTGTCTGTCTGTCTCTCTCTCTCTCTCTCTCTCTCTCTCTCTCTCTCTCTCTCTCTCACACACACACACACACACACACACAGTGTAGTTTATTATAGGTAGGGTGATTAAACACTTGAAACTGCTGCTGGTTGTTGCTTTGTTTTCATTTGTAATTGCGGGCCACTCTTATATTACATACGGTATTTATTTTACCAGGAACCTGTACTGAATTCGCGTCCAGATGAGCTTCAGATTGCAACAACAGCAACAACAACAATAGGAACAGTGATAACAATAAAAACAGCAGCAGCAACAAAATCAATAACAACAGCCAAGGACAGATGAAAGTATTTTACATTACTTTTATATGGGTATGAGGTAACGTGAAAGAACCTGGGAACTGCGTTATTAATTACAAGTACTGAAGTCTTACTCACTACACACCCACACTTTAAGCATAACTCAACAGGAACAGTATTTGAAGCACGCGTATGAAGTGGCAATATAGGAGGTTCATGTCATTTAGTGGCATTGGCGCATAGTATTATGACAGTCATAACGTTCCTTTATAACGCAACATGTCTCCTCCCAGCAAAGAGAATCCATAGTAGCCAACAATTTAACTGGAAACGAAACGAACATTCCAGACAGAATACTACGGTCGACAGCACCAGCATCGAGCCATTTAGAACAAAGCGTCGATCGGTGCATACGAGAGTAGGCTACGTCGATATTCTGAGAGGCCTTGAGAAGTGTCCCCTGAAAGAGCGGCGGCGAGAGGGTTATTGCGGGGAGTGAAGTGTCCTCATGTCAGTAGGGCGGCGAGTGGCGGCCCGGCAAGTGGAGATAGAAAACCTATAAAATTCCTCTGCTGTATATATATTCGCTGTTCCGAGTAGGCCACCAGAAAGTCGTTACTAGGAATATTTATTAATACTGATACATACTGTCGGCTATACTTAATCCTTGTTTAGACTATTAAAATAATGAAATTTCCTTTGTAACTGTGATTACTTGTACACACTGATAATAATGACATTTACTTTACTCATACTTTGGTACCTCTCGAAACTGACATGTTCGTTTTTAATAAAGTCTGAATTATTCCGTATCCGCAGTATGGATGATAAATCAGTCCCATATTGAAGCACTTGCTGTTATTTACTCTCCGAAATTTCTAACAGAACGAATGTTGATACAGACACAGTAAGATTCTAACCGGATCTCCAGCATTATGTAGACCAGGACACATCTGACTAGTTTTAAAGCTTATGATTGACTTATTATGAGCTGGCTTCGGCCTTTGACCCCAAGATATGAAATGTCTACTAATTATGTTTAAGGAAAGCAAGAAACCGCGAGAAACAGACGATACATCACTCGTTCGTACAGTCAGGGACAAAAGTTAGCCTAATTTTTCGTTAGGTCTGTTTTACTCACAGGTACCTTATTTCTTCCCTGACACATCATATGAAATAGAATAATCTATTCATTGGGCAGAGAAACATACCAAGCCTTTCTCAACCTAGGAATCTCATTCAGTCGAGAAGAATTGGAAACAGGAGATGAAACGTAGTCGAAATATTTTCCCTGGCTGTACCTCAGTCTCACGTACTTTGACCCCTTTGTGCTGTATCTCATCTCCCTTTGTACTGTCCCCAGTGGCCATACCATCAGGGCTTACGGTGGTGAATGGCGCTGGCTGGATCCGGGAAAGGGGTCTCCATGCTTCATATCACCTCCTAAGCACCGTCCCTGAATATGCTGTGTTGTGTAGCCTGCTCCCGGGCGAGAGTGGTCGGATCATGTAGTGTATTCTAGGTGCCATATTCCTGTCGGTTAAGGAGGCTTCCTTGCAGCTGTAGTTTATTTCTATGTATATGATGCGTTAGTAGTCATTTGTACGGTATTCAAACAACCTGTATTGATGCCTCCCCATCCAGCCAGAATACGAACAAAAATATCACTGGAGCGGTTTATTTTGCACACAACACTTCAGTATTCTCTTGCAAACTCTCCGTATGGTTGTGATATCAGCAACATACACGATGATGATTATTAAGGTGTGATGTACAGCTGAGGAAGAGGCGTTAATAACTGTTCGAATCCAGCTAAAATACGAACCGGTGTTCTAGGGAGATAGGTTTTGCATCACTTCTACCTCAGCGACTTCCTCCTGCACTTTAATAAACCTCTCGTATGTTACTGATACAAACGATGATGATATTAAAATGAAATAGATAACAAAAGACTGGACATTAAGAGATGATGGGCAAAATAAATCGCAGTGGCTGGGAGAAGGAGGGTGGTGAGAAGACAGGAAGAAATCAGTAGGATAGAAGTTGTGGAAGCAATGAAGAAAGTTAAATCGGGGAAAGCCCCAGGAATTGATGGAGTGTGTGGTGAAATGCTGAAGCATGGGGGAGAGATAGTAGTAGAATGGATGTGGAAGATGTGCAGATTGGCCTGGGAGGAAGGTAGAGTCCCGGAGGATTGGAAGTCAGGTATAATTATTCCCTTGTACAAAGGAAAAGGGGAAAAAGAAGTGTGTGGTGATCATAATGGCATTTGTCTTCTTAGTATAATAGGAAAAGTGTATGGTAGGATACTTATTGACAGAGTAAGAGAAAGAACAGAGAAATTAGTTGGAGAAGAACAGGGAGGCTTTAGGAAGGGAAGAGGTTGTGTAGATCAGATATTCATTCTTAGATCTTTAATGGAAAAGTTTCTAGAGAAGGGAAAGAAGTTGTATGCGGCTTTCATGGATTTGGAGAAAGCATATGACAGGGTGGATAGACAAGGATTGTGGAAAGTGTTAAGAATATATGGAGTAGATGGGAAGTTGTTGAATGCTGTGAAGCGTATGTACGATGGTGTGAAGGCTGCAGTGCGTGTGGATGGTGAACTAAGTTAATTTTTCTCTTTGAAAGTTGGATTGAAACAGGGATGTGTCATGTCTCCATGGTTGTTCAATCTGTACATGGATGGGGTAATAAAAGAGGTACAAGGTAGGTTAGTGGATGTTGGAGTGGCCCTGGTGAGAGAGGATAGTGTTTGGAAACTCCCTGTATTGTTGTTTGCAGATGATACTGTGTTGTTGAGTGAAGACGAAGGGGAGCTGCAAGGCTTGGTGGATGAGTTTGGGAGAGTGTGTAAGAAACGGAATCTAAAGGTGAATGTAGGGAAGAGTAAAGTGATGGTCTTTGAGACAGGTGAAGTCAGTGAATTTACAGCGAGGTTGGATGGTGAGGAATTGGAAAATGTGAGTACGTTTAAGTACTTGGGTAGTGTGATGAGTAAGGATGGAGGTTTGGAAGGTGAAGTGCTTGAAAGGGTACAGCAGGGAAGAAAGGTTGCTGGTTCCTTGAAAGCAGTGATAAGAAACAGGGAAGTGAGCATGGAAGTGAAAAAGTTACTACATGACAGTATTGTGATACCAACTCTAACGTATGGAAGTGAAGCTTGGACGTTGTTGAAAGGACACAAGTCAAGAGTGAGAGCAGTGGAAATGAGTTATTTAAGAGGAGCCTGTGGAGTCACATGGAGAGACAGGCTGACGAATGAGGATATAAAGGAGCGTTGTGGTGTGGATGTGGATGTGATAGGAAGCGTTATGAGGAACACACTAAGGTGGTTTGGCCATTTGGAGAGGATGGAGGGTGAAAGACTGACGAAGAGGGTGTATGTGAGTGAGGTGGAGGGGGGAAGAGGGAGGGGGAGGCCGAGGATGAGCTGGAAGGATGGGGTGGAGAGGTATATGAGAGAGGGGGGTGTGAGTTGGGAGCAGGGCAGTGAAATGGCGGGGGACAGGGCGACTTGGAGGCGAGAGAGAGAGAGAGAGAGAGAGAGAGAGAGAGAGAGGGTAATGGGTCAGAGAAAATGTGTGGATCCTCCTCTTTCCATTTCTTCCATTCCCTTCACGTCGGTCGGATGAGCAAGGGAATCTAAGCGTCGTAGGAACCTTTTATATTTAATAGGAAGAGTTGGATTGGGAGCATGGGGGAGCGCCGGACTTTATATGGCACCTCAAGCCCGGGGGTACCATCCAGGCAGTAGCAACAGCTGAGAAGAAAATTATATGGGGGCTCTTCATATAAGTAAGGTCCTACACCCATGAACTGTATTTCTTTCTTTAGTTTGGAACAGATGATGATGAGTGAAAGGTTACACACACACACACACACACACACACACACACACACACACACACACACACACACACACACAAACGTCATAAACGTAGATATGAAGACAGGACAACACGAGTGCAGCTGAAATCATGTATGCTACATCTAGGTAAATACAGCTCGTTAAAATCAGTTAGGTAAAAACCAACAAACTACCTATTATGTTTTGAACCTTTCAATCCGTTATTCGTCGAACAAGATTGTCAAGATATTCTGGTCATTATCATTGGTTTAGAGAGAGCGAGAGAGAGAGAGAGAGAGAGAGAGAGAGAGAGAATGGGAGAAATGGAGTTCCCCCGAGCTAAGCCCTGTATTGGACTATATAGCCCCGCTAGGGTTACAGGAGCGAGCTACCACTCCCGGCACGGCAGCCCGGGCGAGGCTCGAACTCGCAATCCCCCGATTACGAGTCCGGCGCGCTACCACTGTGCTACCGCGCCCCCCCAGAGAGAGAGAGAGAGAGAGAGAGAGAGAGAGAGAGAGAGAGAGAAATGAGGCGCTTTTTCATGAACTTACTAATTAATTTATATGAAAATCTCATTCCTTCTTCATGGACGTATTATTGTGTCTTCAGTCGAGCCCATTAGGCTTCCTTCATTGTTGATTAGTTGAATACCGCCATTTAGACAGTGAAGTGTTTGGTCAAACCTGACGAAAATCTCAATCCCATTTCTTCTTATGATCGATTTAGCTAGTCGATTTGACTTATAACCAACCAGTTTCATTCGTCATCATCATCATCATCATCATCATCACTGATAAAAAAGGAGTTAGTATTCAACTTCTGGGGGTATCCTAGCTGCATGAGACTAAAATAAAGCTATATATTATTTTCATATGAGATTCTATCAGTCCTATCGCTGTTTGTTGTGTCTTTAGTCGAGCCCCTTAGGCTTCCTTCATTTCTGATTAGATGAATACTGCTAATTAAACCAGGATTACATGTGCGTTAAGAAACCAAATGATAATAATATCACAATGCTCTGACTTCATTGCTGAACTTACTTTCACGGAAACCGACTCCAGTTCGTTTAGCAATAAATCATGTTTTAAAATGTTTTTCTAGACCAGTGGTACTCAGATTGGAGGCAGCGGTGTATTTCTGAGAGGGGGGGATGGGGTAATCCATTGTATGCAGAGGCCCTGTAAATAGTATTTCATATTATATTTATTATATTTTACGTGATAACTGCACTCTCCATCAACCATCTTATGCCGAGCATACTTGAAGGCATTGATAAATGCTTCCTTGAAATTTCGAAGTTACTCATTTGCTAAAGGCATATTCAGAGACAGGAGCTTGATAGAATTTGGGGTAAAAACAGGAGGTTACCCAGTAATCGGCAAAATGGCGGTCTGGGTTATTCTGTCAGTCTCGTTTGCCTATCTCTGCCAAGCGAAGTATTCAAAGCTTTGGAGATAAAATAGAAACAGAGTAAACAGTTTCAAGTGGTTGATGACCTCTATTGTGCCTAAATTGTGTAACTCAACCTTTGATAACCCAGTTGGTAGCAATAATGCAGTGCCATGTGCACCACTCTTTGAAAATTCTTTCTCATGCCTCGACGCGTCTTTGCCTTTATTTATCCGAGTTGTGAAATTTTATCCCTCACATTTTCGTTCGAAGGACGTTTCCATGTTCCTTTTTCTTTCCTTCAAAGGAATACCAATATGTAGGGCGGGTTATGTATGATTTCGTATTTTCTCCATGGGGCCGCACAATAGAAGAGTTTATGAATCACTTCTCTAAACATCAGGAGTATAGTAGAAAATATAACATCGTTAATGAGGCAGTATATACTTCCATGCTTATTTCTTGTCAGTATATTTATCCATGTCTGTATATCTAGGACAAATATAATTAATATCAGAAAAAAATAAGTTACGTCCTTTTACTCTTACTTCTTATCACCTCCTCCTCCTCCTCCTCCTCACTTCCCCTATCATAGCCTCTTGATCACCCTCGTCATTTCGCCCAGGCTCAGGAATCTCCCCCCAAACTCTTCGTTCACTCTTTGTGCTCAACTGCCTCCCTGTCTGTCTGTCTTTGTACGTATGTATGTGTATGTATAAGTCTGGATGTATATCTGTATGTATGCATGTTTATTTATCTATCTATCTATCTGTGTGTATATTATTATACATACATTTTATATATATATATATATATGTGTTTGTGTGTGTGCAAATATATCAATTACACGTTCTTCGTAGGTGCTGGTATCCACAGAGGAAAAAGGAAACACGAAATATCCCAAGCGCTCGTGAGGATGCGAATACACGAAAGCTCTTGGAATATTTCGTGTTTCATTTTTTCCTGTGGATATCAACACATGTATGTATGTATGCCTATCGATTTTACTGTCTGTCTTTCTGCCTATTTGTCTATCAGTCTATTTATCTATCTTATTTTCCTATCCGGATGTCAGTCTATGTCTGTCTGTCTTTTATCTAGGTGATTGATTCTTAGTGTCAAGTTGATAAGGTGAGTGATTAGAACAAAGATAACAAGCTGTTTCTTGTGTGTCCCTTTACCTGTCCTCACATAACTGTATATTTATAATCTGTGTATCTGGTACCAGTGTAACTACTCAAAAGTCAGGTAGGTCTCGTCCACTGACTACTACCCATCATCACATCCCCTCCATGTATGTGCTTGTATAATTTTTGGTAGAGTCTGTGTATCTGGAATCTTCACAGTTACTGAAAAAAGGAAAAATGAAATCCATATACAATCACCTCCTCCTCCTGCTCAGCTCCATCACCATATCCTCCTCATCACCTTCGTCATTTCGAGCCGACTGACGAACTTCTTCCCGAAATCTTTGCCTGCCCCACTATCTGTCTATATATTTTATTGTATGTCTTTCTGTCTGTCTGTTTATCAATGTCTGTCTGCCTGTCTACTCATACTTTTATTCTCGTATGCATCAACGTATCTGGGACCATGACTTCTACTGAAAATAAAAGGAAGGTTCGTCCTCCTACTCTCATCTCTCATCACCTCTTCTTCCTTCTCCTTCTCTCTCATATTCTCTTCATCACCTTCGTCATTTCGCGGGCACTAAAGAACCTCCCCAGAAATCTTCGCTCACTTCATTCCCCATTATTTTTTTCCCCCTTCTCGTGCCTGTCCCCCGAGCGAGACGCGTGCGAAAATCTAAGAAACTTTTTAGCCGTTTCCTGCCGGCGGGATTGGCTGGGTAAATATGAAGCTGTGTGTGTGTGTGTGTGTGTGTGTGTGTGTGTGTGTGTGTGTGTGTGTGTGTGTGTGTGTTTAAGGTTGGTGAAATTGTGTTTGTGTGTGTGTGTGTGTGTGTGTGTGTGTGTGTTTAGTAAGCCTGACAATGAAACTGTGATTATGTACGATTTATGGTTACGAAAAACGTTAATTGGGTGTAAGCCTGATGACGAGACGGTAAGTATGGAACTGGGTGAAATGGCTCTTACGAATATTTAGAGGAGGAACAGTTGGCTGCTGCCATGATGCCAGTTTTTACTTTCTTCTGAGTGAAATTTAACATGATATTTGCAGTGGTTCCTGTGATTAAATTTTTTGTAAGGAGAGGTTAGAATGGACATTGCAGTTGTGGTAAAACTTATGGTTTGGAGCAGTTGGATATGTAATTCTTCTGTGGTAAAACATTTGATTAGTAGAGGTTGTAACTGTGATTGTATTTGTGGAGAAACATTTGGTTACGATTGATTCTGTTAGTGTTAAACGGAAAAATTTATATTCATAAGATTAGCAAGATTTTGCAAGCCTGACTGACAAGAAAAGCACCCAAGCATTCCCACAGACTACAATACAAAATCATCCCCAATCCAGTTGTAGGTGTGAACAGGTGCAGTTTGTTCTTGTTCTCATTGAGGGGGTGGGTAAATGAACATACAAAAAAGATATTTTTACTTTTGGCTGTCGATTACGCGATGATCTTAAAGTTAGATAATTAGGTTTTAAGTTCCAGTTTTCCCCTAAAGTGCGTCCTGTGATGTCAGATCAAATTTACATCCAGGTCCTCAGCTGTGCGGTTGGTTGAACAACTGCAAGGCGAAAACAAACTTTGTTCAAGAGACTGGCTGGTCTCAGCATCTCTCTCTCTCTCTCTCTCTCTCTCGAGATGTGTGTTTGTGAGCTGGACGCAACACTGCCACCCCATCACATCACCAATTCTTCCAGTCTGCAAATGAAGATTGGGAAAAGAATCCCGCTAGAAAAAGGCACATTATATTCTCCTTACAGATCGAGGTTTCTGTTTTAGCTCTTGGTGTGAACAGACTAGGATAAAGGAATTCTGCCCAGAGGTATGTAGCATGCACGATTGGTTATATTCAGAGTGTCTTTTTAGAGTCCACAGCAACTCCTCCCTAGCGATTTATTCTGTACATGACGCCTCAGTATCCTCCTTTCGATGTTAAGATGATAAAGAAAACGTCGATGTAGATGTTATGGTGCCAAGACGCCTCCAGTGCTACTTAGGGTACGGTCTATTGATGCTGGATGTAATGATAGCTGTAAACTGGGGTGGAGACGATGTTTGAATTAAAAAAAAAAAATCCTTAACAAGTTTCACCTAATGTAGTTAGACTAAAGGGTTGATTAGACTGTACTGCTTGTACTTTACCTTAGGCTAAACTTGTTACCTCTCCATCCTGAATGCTTAGTTGTAATAATCTATTGATACTAGAATCTGATGCTATGGAAAGGAGGCAGGGCCATAGCATTCTCTCTCTTAACCGCAGAGCTACGGGAAATAAAGCGTAAAACAACGAAAATCTTGGCCAAGTTAGTGCGGGAACCGTATAGTAACCGAGGTAAATAAAACTCAGCGAATTTCATGCAACCACGACTTAGTATTGAAGGTGTGGGAGGGGGCCAGGTCCCTCACATGAAAATAAACCCGCTATAGTGATGCCAGTATCACCTCCCAGATTCATCAGCCTCAGGTGCGCCTTGTCACCGGCACATCAGGACGCCTTTGACAAGATGCATAGAAGAATTTGCTGCACCTGCTATCATTACCGACGCGCGAAAGGGGGATATGATGAGGGGGGGAGGAGGAGGAGGTCTGTAGTAGTTTAAAGGACATCGACTGTAGGAAGGTCACATGGCAGACAGTAAATTTTTGTTATATCGATTTCTACCACCAGAACACAACTCACAACGTCGATGTGATATCAGGGTCCCAAATCTTACTGCTGGGAGAGAGCAGATGGATACAGAGTAAGGAAGGTGGACAGAGAGAATTGTGGAAGGAGAGATGACACCGAAAAAGAAGACTTAGGTTTTTGCATAAATACTGAACCTGGATCATCAAGGCAGTCAGTTTGTTGTCGCTAGGTTAGCCTTACCCCAGAATACGACCAGCAGTAGTTGGTTTACACCGAGGTTCGCGGTCAGAGAATGTGACTAGAAGGTGTAAAGTACAACCAGGAGTTTTGAACTGGAGTCTCTCTCTCTCTCTCTGTTTTTTTTTTTTTTTGTTTTATTGAGGCAGGTAGACTAAGCCGACAGTCATTATTTCCGTACGAAATGCATGTGTGTGTGTCTGTGTCGAAAACTCAGATCTCAGAAAGTATTGATTGTAGAAGATAAAGTTATTAATAAAAGTTGTTTAGAGTCACAACTTGAGTTCATATGTCACTCAGCCAGCATTGGGAGTCATCCAGGGTGGATACATATTAGTCAAGTCTTCATCTGACAATATTATTACAGTCTACCTGGCTCGCAGATGACGGGTAGTCTTGTTTTTGTACGAAATTTATGTGTGTGTCTGTCTGTGTCGAAAACTCAAGTCTCATAAAGTACTGATTGTAGAAGGAAAATTTATTAATAAAGCACATGTCACTCAACCAGCATTGGGAGTCATCCAGGATGGATACATAATAGTCAGGTTTTCATCTAACAGTATTTTTATAGTCTACCTGGCTCACAGATGACGGGTAGTCTTGTGTGCTCTTTTTAACACTCAAGCTCCTACGACTCACTCAGAGCTTGATATTGATATTAGAGGAGAACAGACTAGCCTGAGTTGTTCAGACTACTAGGGTGTTATGTGACATTATTTGCGCGCTAAGGAACCTGTGGCACACTCAGTCAACTAAAATGGTCCGGTATTATACGAGTTGACGCGACAATGAAAGGGTTGATGGTGACAGTGTAAGCACCCACAGACTCCCGTTATGTACTTATTCAGCTGAGTAAAATCGTCTGTCGTAAGCTGGATAGGTTAGTAGAGTTGTACTGATCATTGAAAGGTTAGTTGCTTAGTAATATCTTTAACTTAAAGGCATATTAACACACTGGGCCTGGCAGTTTTATGGCTTACAGTATGCTATGTATCTATCAATTACCGGCTTCAAGACTGACATTTCTGTGTGTTTGTGTGTGTGTGTGTGTGTGTGTGTGTGTGTGTGTGTGTGTGTGTGTGTGTGTGTGTGTGTGTGTGCGCGCGTGTGTGTGTGCGCGCGCGCGCGCGTCTGTCTGTCTGTCTGTCTGTCTGCCTGTCTGTAGGTCTGTCTCCTGAAATGTTTCTGAAATATACCCAGTTCCACAAAAACACTAGTCTATTGCCTATCCATATTGCCTATACAAAATTAATAGTCTTGTCATTTCTCTCCCTTTCCATGCAAAAGGAGAGGGCTAGTGAGTACCATAATATAAAATTTAGAGGGCAATTCTGTTATGTTTTTACCATCAGTATTTCCCCCAACTATATCCTCTCTCCCCTTAAAAAGAACAGATCTAGTGAATAACGAATAAGATGGCAGTTCTGTACATTTTCCAACATACATACTTTCTATAATTTCCCCTTCCCTGCAAAAGAATATTTAAAGAAATTATGAAAGGGTTATTCCATTTTGTTTTTCTTTAACAGCTATGTATTTCTTTCTAGTATGAATTTTTTACTGCATCAGCGTTAGTTCTTCAACCCCCTACTTGTCAGTTTTTGTTTACTACTGTACTATAGTCTGCGTACTCCTGCTTGGCCTTCAGCAACACCGCATCCTGAATGTTGGGGGCTTAATGAATGGCAGCAAAACAAATCTAAATATGAAGATTGTAATATTTTTTCCATAATTAACCTCCTTTCGCAGCAAGAGAGGAAAAGAGTTAGTGAACACCATAATCAAAACTAGAGAGTTGGCATACTATTTTTTTTTTTCATCTATTTTTTTCTATCTAAACACACCCCTTAACAATAAAATTTTCCCCCCCAAACTTTCTTCTCTTCTTCCTTCCCTGTAAGAAATAGGAGGGCCATTGAACACGGTTATTTTAAAAATTGAGAGGGCAGGATGGAGGAGAAAGAGCCCCTGCATCTCGCTAATTAATAGAGTAATTGGGCTCATTATAGAACCCTGCGCTGCTTGGTGGGCTTCTCTCCTGGCACCCTTAGAGGTCTGGAGGTTGAGGGCACTGTGCGGCTGGTGGAAATGGAGATCTGGATCGCGCGCGCGCGCACGCACGCACGCACGCACACACACACACACACACACACACACACACACACACACACACACACACACACACACACACACACACACACACACACACCATGTACCCAATATACATATGCACATCAAACCATGCATACACAAGAGCTCTTTAACACATGCGTTTGCCAGCTAGATTCATGTGCGGGGATTGCGAAATACTGTAAAGAAGAGACGTCGTGTCGTTTCCATTACTTTTCTCTCAATGGTCTTCAAAGATTATTCTTGTGGATCCGAAGCATACGCCACTGCGGATTCAGGAGGTTGACCGTCAGAGTGCAAGGAGAGAGAAGAATGAAAGGTAATAGGAAATTTTTATTGGCTCTACCGGTTTCGGATGTTGGTACGAACACTCGCTCCACAGTACTATATAGCCATCGATGATATTAGCATTCTTTGACTCCTTGGACTCATTCATAGTTTAATGATATTGTGTGGACTTAGGTTTAATCGAATACTTGCGCTGTCCCGATAATGAGGGGGTCACAGGTGACAGTATAGACACCCCCAGACTTATAAGAGTATGACTCACATATAAATAGAATTGTCTGGCGTTAATAGGAGCAGAATAAAAGAACTATCTCGACCATGAGAAGGTGTGGTGGCTATATAGCACCAGTGCATTGTCATTATTTGTTAATCCAACCATGAGAAGCTTAATTGTGACGATAGTAAGCCACTCAAAGGATGATGACTCACCTACAAACAACATTCGCCGACGTCAGCTGGAATAGATGTCACCACCATGAGAAAGGTTAGTGTATCAGCATTCTCAAGCTTCTGTGACCTCACATCTGGTTAATACTTTCGGCCGTTAGCTGCTGTACAGCTCAAACGTTATACTGACCTTGAGAACTAATCGCTTGTTCGAACTGGTTTTGATGTGGAAAAACAATGCAGTCTTAAACGTGCGTCATTAGGGCTACATAATCATTGCAGATTATCGTAGGTTTATCCACTGAAGCCAAGTGGCCTTGTACTGTATCTGTTTATTTTCATTGCTGCCACCAGACTGATTTCACTTTTCAAATCTGGAGCAACTTTTCGAACTGGAAGAGTTGGACATGGTCTTCATTAACCTCTTATTAATAGATGTCTGATCTAAGATGAACAAAATCATCTGGTTGTAGCAACAGAAGTAGAAAATTACGACTTTAAAGTGAAAGAAAATATCGATAAGTAAATGGAATACATGGAGCCAGCGACTACAAGACCCAAGACATCATGTGGTGGTACTGGTTGCGGGGGATGGGGGGTGGGGTGAAGTGGTGAGAGGTAAATAAAACCCCGAGTCCGCCTAACTGACAGTGAAAGCACCCAATATACATTTCCGATTCAACACGCAATTACTAAAAAAAAATCCTAGACTTTCAGTTTTATCTGATTGCTGATTAAGAAACAAAGCAGAAATTGTCTCGTGGTCAGCTTGGGAATCGAACCTGTATCATCTTGGTTATGGGGCATCTCTGGCAGTCCCTGTTGCATTGTATGAAACATGGTAAACGATGAGAATACTTCTGTTTTATTTTTCTCTTTATTCCAGGAGTAGTAAGCTGTTACGTATCGTAATCATTATTTATCGTTTATAATTTCATAATTTATTTCACCACTCACCTTCATTTATGTTCTACTAAAATTTTGGTTACATTCATCATGCAGCTTAAAGGCACATAATGTCACACAAATATTCCCGTGTCCATAAGACGAGGAATATAAATATTGCTGATAATGAACATTTACAAAGGTTAACAGTGTAATGGCTAGGTTAATATATCAAATACTACAGTGCCGGTGTTGTTGCTGATAATGATGATGTGAATGGCATTAATCACCACCACCTCCACCACCACCACAAAAGTAATCACCCTCAACCCATTAACTAATTTCATCTCATACATATTAATAATGAATACGTAATCTGAGGGAGCTCTAAGGACGCCTCTCTCTCTCTCTCTCTCTCTCTCTCTCTCTCTCTCTTCGTACACTTACTTCTAGCCAAGCCACTATTCCTTCACCTCGCAGTTTGTGTGTATCTCCTTTATCATTACGCACTGAATCTTTTTTTTTTTTTTTCTGTGTCAGCCTCTTTCTTTTTGTCAGTGTCAGCTTCTTTCTTCTCGCGCTCTTTCATTTCCACTGTGTTCTTTTTGTCAGTCTCCATTTCTCTTATCTCTCACACTCTCAGCATTTTCAGATTGTTCTTTATTGCTAGTCTTCTCAATCTCTATGATTCTTTCCTTCTTATTTCCGTCGCTTCTGCATCCTTGTCTGTTTATCCGTCATTTTCTTTCTATTTTTCATTTTTTCTCTCTATTTTTATGTGTGTCCTAGCTGACACTTTGTTTTTTGTTCCCTTTTTCACCGGTGAATATATAATTGTTCATAATACTTACACACACACACACACACACACACACACACACACACACACACACACACACACACAGAAATTGAAGTGTCATCACATCATCATCATTCTTATTTTCCCACCTTAAGAGGGCGTGGAAAAATTTTCGAAGCATTTTTTAATGACCATGTAAGGTGATTAGAAATAGCAGAACCCATCCATCTTCTTTCCTCTTGACTCATCTCTTTCTTTGGGGCCTTGGCGGCGTCACCAGGCCCCTTAATTCCTCCTCCTGAAGCAAGAGGTAGAGATTTTGTAAGGCTTATCCCCTTGGCCCGTTATTCTGGTGTTTTGCCGTACTCTTTTGATCCTAATTTGACCCAGATTTACTTCCTTTTGTAGCTTATTTCACGAAAGTCAGTGGTAGAAAAAGATGATGCAACGGCTCTACAATCTTTTCAATGCTACTTCTTCGTGAGGAGCATCAAATTCTAGTATTAATTTTAAGCTACAACTCTGCAATCAGTATGGAGAGAAGGCAATTTAGACCAGGCTAGAGTAATGAAGAGTATAGTCTAGCACCTCTTCCTTAAGGACATATTTTACATGAGCTTTACTTCTTTAGCGATATGTTTTGTCTGTGCACCCCTTATCTTGGGCCCTGTTTTGCCTGAGCATCTCTTCGTGAGCGATATAGTTTTCAGAAGCACCTATTCGTTAACGATATATTTTGCATGAACACCTACCTCTTCTTTAGCGAGACATGTTGCATGTGCACTTCTTCAATAACAAAATTTTTTGCATGAACACCTCTTCTTTTGCGATAGATTTTGCATGAGATCCTCATCTTTAGCGATACATTTTGCATGCCGCAACATTTTTCCCCTTGTGTCATATATTTTTTTCTAACAAAATCGACATAGATAGCATCGGTAACCTACGAGAGAATAGAAATAAATAGAAAAGGAATAAACAGAAAATAAACAGAAATAAACATGAAAGGAAGAGGAGTTTGGGAGCTTCGTTAACTGGTGAGAATTTTGAAGTGTTTTTAACCCCATTGATTTGATGTATTGTTGGTTTATTCTGAACACCCCAAGATTGCTTTATTCAGTTAGGTAGACACATTAAGTCAAGGAGGTGTTAATGGGCTGTTTCTATCTCCCACCGCAAATAATTTCTCCAAACAAGAATACTGATTGAAGGTAGAAAAACAAAGCATCGTTTGCATGGGAATAATGAATGGTTTATGTATATCTATCAATTTGTCTGCCTGTCTGTCATTACATTAACATATACATTGTCTATCTATCTATCTATTTATGAATAGAAAAATACACAAGGAAAGCTGATCAGGTTAAAAAGCTCCTGGGGGATTGAAATCGGAATTAGAATTAATCACCTCATTAAAACCTAATGCCATGATCAGTGTTCCAGCGTTACGGCAAAGACCATTGTCATAACGTTAAGATACGATAAAAACAATTTGATTATTAGAAATAACCCCAGTTACATGAAAGGTGCAATTAATTATCTGGTGATATATGAAGGTGTTTGGCTCGTATAATGACTATTGATCCTCAGGGAATTGATCAACAAGTCGATGACCAAATTAGGACGCATAAAACAATGATCCCTGTGTTACGAAATTCTCTGTGCTTCTTTAACATTCTTTGCATGAGACTCTTACATCATGAAGGCCAAATGTGCTGCCATTAATCTGTCCTTTTGTGATTTGTTTCACAAGTAAAAAGGTATTTGGGTGCAATACGAGATTTCGTTGCAACTCTCCCTCAGCGATTGTTTGCACATTAACCCATTCTATTCTTCTATAAGTTAATAAGGGGAGCTATGCCGACATTAAATATCTGTTAGCGGCATACAAAATAATACCGAAACGTAATGTACAATATAAGAAATGCAACAGAGTATGTACCACGAAATCTCCAAGTCTCTTCAAAGACGACTTTCTGGAAGCTTGCCCAGTGGGAAGCCTACGAGTGGAAACCTGACAAGGAAAACTACGGACTCTTACCACATATAACCCTGCTGCCAGAGACAATAGTAGCCCGGCCTTATAGTTTTACCCTTTTATTGTTCTTTTATGAAACATTTTTCTTCTCCTTTTCCTCTTCCGCTTCCCTTTCCGTTACTTCCTTCTCTTCTTTGATAACCAGTTCGGGTTACCTATCGTCTTTTTCCTTCTCCTCCTCCCCTCCCACTTCTTTTGCTCTTCTTCTGCTACTCCTTATCCTGTTCTTCTCCGTCCTGTCTCTCATCTTGTTCACCTTCCCCTTCCCCCCCTCTCCTCCTCGTCGTCGTCCTCCTCCTCCTGGTCACCTCTTCCCCTTCTCCATACCCTCTCATAATGATTTTGACTGCACTCTCTTTGTTCCTTTTCTCCCCATCCACCTGCTACTGCCCACCTTCCTCATTATTCATTCAGTTTTGTTTCTCTTTCCTGCCGTCTCATCATGTCATTGTCCTTTCTACACGTTAAATTGTTTTCATTACACTCTCCTGTCTTAGCTAACCATGTTTTTTAATCTCTCTTCGCCTTTTCTTCCAGTGCAATCAACTTCTCGGCGCGCGCGCGTGGACACGCGCACACACACACACACACACACACACACACACACACACACACACACACACACACACACACACACACACACACACGCACGCACGCACACACGCACGCACGCACGCACGCACGCACGCACGCACGCACGCACACACACACACACACACACACACACGCACGCACGCACGCACGCACACACGCACACACACACACACACACACACACACACACACACACACACACACACACACACACACACACACACACACACACACACACACACACACACACACACACACGCACACACGCGCGCACACACACACACACACACACACACACACACACACACACACACACACACACTCACACAAACGCATACTCACGCAAGGAGAGAGAGAGAGAGAGAGAGAGAGAGAGAGAGAGGGGGAATTTTTACTGAAGAAAAATCATATCAAACTGAAATCAGTGTCGGATGAAAATTACAAATCGGTAGAAATAATACCAGGAAATCATCCACAAGATAAAAATGCGTTGGTACCCAATACCATATACCAGAATTACGTGTTATCTGCTGTATGTTTAGCCAAATAACACAGATAATGTTATTGCTTATATCAACACGGTTTTTCTTTTTTATATATACAAGGTTGAAATTACGTGAGAAATATTTAGAGATGAAACTTACAGCCAACGGCCATGCCACGTTGAGTACACCGTTTCCCGTCCGATCAGCGAAGTTAAGCAACGTTGGGTCTGGTTAGTACTTGGATGGGTGACCGCCTGGGAACACCAGATGCTGTTGGCATCCCTACCTGTCAAGTGGGGTTGGTGGAGGATTAGTGCCCCTCCCTGTAAAACAATTAACTCTAAGCCCTTGACCACCCCGTTTGGGATACATGGCGTCTGGCAATGGATGGATGGATGGAAACTTACAGTAGGCAGAAATATGACGTCATATAGTACAGCCGTGAAAGTATTAAATGATCAAAATGACAGTAAATTCTGTCCAGTTTACAGACAATATTTTAGTCAAATCCAAGAGTAGTAAAATATAAATGACTAGAGCCCCCATCCCTCAAGGGGAGAATCACACCAGCCGCGTGCCGATACGTACGTAGCGCGGCTCGGAATTTGACATTGACCTTGACCACTTTCACCAATTTCGAACTCATAGGAGATCTGCATCCTTACTACACACCTGTAGAATTTTGTGATGATGTTTTGAGCGGTTTCGAAGTTATCATGCTAACAGATACACACACAGACAGATTGAAAATAATGCCAGCTTTGCTATCGCGGCTGGTAAGTAGATGATGAAGTAAAAGCAGTGGCTGTATGGCGTTTGTGGGAGGAAAGCCATGTTAACTGCGTGGAGTGACGAGCTAATGTGTCTGTGACTATAGTCGCGGCGCACGACTCTGAGGTTATTATCGTACCCTGGCAACCTACCCCTCAACAGTGCTTCCGATTTCGTGTATAATATGAGACGCATGTGATTTATGTATAATAATATTCGTGTATGATATATTCATGCATAATAATATGATTCGTGTATCATATTCTACGAAATCGGACGCACTTCTCAATGGTAGGTTGCAAGGGCACGATAATGACAACCTCAGAGTCGTGCGCCGCGACTATAGACTCCATGTGTTTGTCACCTGTCTTGAGACTAGAGCGTATCTGTTGGTTAGCACTTGTGAGCTTGCTGCAAGCTGTAGTGGCATGGTGCCAGGCTGTGGCAATATAGCATACCGTACTTACAGCTTTCATTAGCTCTTCAGCATATAGTACTGTAATAGATATAGATGTCACGTCTACAGTAGAAACACAGTATGAATAAAATATACAGGTACTATGCTTCGTACAGTGAATACAAACATTATTTCATTTATCACTGTACTTTGAAGTAACATCTGCCAGCCGTATAATACCACGTACTTACTAATGTGGTTTAAGTGAATTACTATTTATATTAAAATCAGCAATAGACAGATAGACATGCAGACAGTTAGCAAGCCAGCCAGACAGGTACACAGAAATATACATTCATTCGCGTGCTCCTTTCCACCCTCCCTCACTCACCCTCCGTCCTTTCCGCCTCCATCTCATCCTTCTTCCCCTCTTCCGTCTCACATCCTCTTCTGTCTTCACCTCATATCCTCTCCTAACTCGAGGCCATTTATGTCCTCCTATATTCCCTGCCTCCTTTCTCTTTTTCCGTCTCCATTCTGCTTTCCGTTTTTGGTATCTTTCTGTCGCCCACGGTCTTTCTACCATAGTATATCTCCTTACATATTCTATCTAATATTTTCTCTTATTGTGTCTGCACACTTCCTATTCTCCTATGTTGCTTTCTCTTTTTCCATTTTTCCCTTCTGCATTCCCTCTTACGTTGTATCATTTTGTCTCACATTTTCCTGTCATATTATTGTATTTTTCAAAAATTTTCCCTCATGTTCTCTAATATTTTTCCTACACACTCCTCCGCAGCCCTACTATATTCCCTTCTCTTTTCCCTCCCTCCCTTTTGTCTCCAATCCTTCCTGGTATCGTCCTATCCCTCGCGTCATCTCGCCACAGATTTCTCTTATATATACCGTCTATTCCTCTTTCCTACTTTCCTATATTCCATGCTACCCTTCCCCTTTTCCCCTCTATCTCTTCTTTCATCACTTCTGTTTTTGCATCATCCTATCTCTCATATCTCATTTCATTGTATATTCCTGCAAGATTCCTCCCATACCCTCATCTATAATTTTCTTCGAGTACTCGTGGATCCTTCGGGCCCCTCGCAATTGCTCCTGCGGAGGGCTCTCGCGTTTATGTGCTGTTCTAGTGTAACGTTGTCACTTGGATTTTTTGCAGCTAACCAGTTGATCGTGTTATTGGCAGCTTCGGGATTTTTTTTTTTTTTTTTTTTTTTTTTTTTGTGTGTCCGACTCTGGGCATAGGCTTCACAGCCTGCTCTCAAGGCCCAGTAGTCCTCCTACATACCATACACGTCTAATGTACATGTCACCACTTCGGCGCTAACACTCACCGTCCATATTGAATACATGCTAGGGCTGTCTCAAACAGGACTGGTATGATGGTATTAGCGGGGGTATTTTTACATGTCGGCGGGTCTTCTGGTCGATCAGTAAAGTCTGATTTTAAGACATTCAAATCCTTAAACTGTTCCCTGCCCCAGCGGGGATTTGAACCTTGGTCCGGTAGGACTGCAGGCCACCTCTCTACCGATTGAGCCACCGCCACCCCCCAAATGAAACCCAGTTTGTCCGAACGCAAATCCGAAGTACACACACAGACACGGCTACTGCTACAGTTTGTTTTAGTTCTACCTCTGCGCCATAAATTCTACGGAGATCCTATGCCGGGCTCCGGGCTCAGCGTTCTTTCGTCAAAATGTGAATGCTCATTAAATATAGTAAAAGTTTTTCAATCGTGATGGGACCAAGTTTTTTCACAGCGAATTTTTTGCGATTTTTGTGCCAATTTTTGTGCGATTTGAATGTGTAGATTTGGCTACCCAAATTAAGGTGACCAGATTTATTGGAGCTAAAAGCGGGACGCGTGCGTGTGTGTGTGTGTATATATATATATATATACAGAGAGAGAGAGAGAGAGAGAGAGAGAAATATAGGTAGATAGATAGACAGATAGTTACTGACTAATGTGACAGCGACCGCTCCTGCGCTACACCTCAAACTGAGGCTGCTAATCAAACACTATCGTCTCCTACGAACTCCGAACATACCGTACGGTACAGTGAATGGGTCGACCAAAGTTACCAGCTAGTGAGCATTACAGATTATTTATTAATTATCCGGTATTTCATTTGGTTAGGATTATGCATAATTTTTCTAATTCATCCTAATTTCTTAAAAGAAGGTCATGTTATATCTAATGCAATAGTAAGTTTCTAAAAGCGGGAAAATTAAGATAATTTACTCAAAAAGCGGGACATTCTAGTCACAGTGAAAAAAGCGGGACGTACGTCCAAAAAGCGGGACTGTCCCGCCTAAAAGCGGGGCTCTGGTCACCTTACCCAAAACACACACACACACACACACACACACACACACACACACACACACACACACACACACACACACACACACACACACACACACACACACACACACACGCACACACACACGGCTAGTGCTATAGTATATTAGATTTATGGTCATTTCCTATCGTCCTACATTCGGTGCTTCTTCCCCCCCCCCTCTCTCTCCCTCTCTCTCTCATATATATATATATATATATATATATATATATGGAGGCTGAAAGACTGACGAAGAGAGTGTATGTGAGTGAGGTGGAGGGGGGAAGAG
The DNA here is from genome assembly GCF_032717465.1 of Coenobita brevimanus. Taxonomy (NCBI): domain Eukaryota; kingdom Metazoa; phylum Arthropoda; class Malacostraca; order Decapoda; family Coenobitidae; genus Coenobita; species Coenobita brevimanus. The sequence continues at coordinate 7,444,788 of NC_136976.1, read as the reverse complement.
GGAGGGGGAGGCCGAGGATGAGATGGAGGGATGGGGTGGAGAGGTATATGAGAGAGGGGGGTGTGTGAGTTGGGAGCAGAGCAGTGAAATGGCGGGGGACAGGGCGACTTGGAGGCGATTTGTTTGTGGTCACCCGAAACGGGATTGAGGCGTCTGGCCATCTATATATATATATATATATATATATATATATATATATATATATATATATATATATCATCTTGCGTCTCGTTTATCGTATTTGCCTAACATTTCGTTCGTTTGTTATCGTCTCTTATCTTTCTCCTTGCTATATTCTTTTCCCTTCAGTCCGTTCTCTTCACCGCATCTACTCTTCTACCTTTCCTTTTCGTATGCTCCTTCCTTTCACATCCTCTCCTATTTTTATATTCCAATGAATTTCCTCTCCTATCGTCTAATTACTTCTACAGGCTTCTCTTTCATCTGCCTGTATTTCCTGGGCACTTCCAATGTCTTTTTGCTTTTTCCCTTATGCCTTCCTTAATACTTTTACCTTGTTTTTCCCACGTTCTGTCTTCCCTCCAATTTGTACTTCCCAGTCTGCCACATCTCATCTTATTGAATCTATCCACCTATTTACCGTCATAGCCTGTTCCCATATCCTGCCTGAATTTTCCTACTCCTTTAGATTCATGTTTACTTCTCTCTCTCTCTCTCTCTCTCTAATAATTTCCTCTTATACCTCTTTCATCTATCCTTCTCAGTATTGTTTTCTATTCCAGGCTGTAATTTTCCTGTTTTTACTTCTTTGCCTTTCCTTCTTTCCTGTAGCTTCCTTACTCCCACATCCTCATAATTTTATAAGTTATGTCCCTACCCAGTTTCTTTCATTTCCTGTGTATTTAGCATGTCAACTACCTCCACTGATATATTCTCTCTTTTTTCCCTTTGTGCCTTCTCTCCTGTTTTTGCATATTTCTGTCCTTATCACCCTGTCAGCAGTGATTATCAACGTACATCTCCCCTCATATCCTTTTATCTGCTACTGTCTATACAGCCTCTCTTATCTTAAAATATTCCATTCTTCCTTTCTCTTTTCACTTTGTCCCATCGCTCTGTTACGATATTTATCTTCCTCTCTCCAACAATAGCTCATCCTTATATTTCCTCTTCCATCCCATTTCTTACCCAATTTCCACTCTCTCTCTCTCTCTCTCTCTCTCTCGGGCAAACACCACATGTCACCTCCTTTCCTCTCCCCTGTATTTCGCGTCTCTTTGTCTCTATTGTGTCTGTAACTTCCTTATTGTCACACTCCTCCATTGAACAAGTGTCCCCATTCATTTCTCTTGTTCATTTCCTCCTCCTCCATCTCACTTCTTTGCTTTGTTTCCTCTCTCTCCCTCTCCCGACTTCATGTCTTATCTTTGAAATTTATTCCACTTCCACTCCCTCTCCCACTCCCGTCATTTCGCAATCTTGCATATCATTTTCTACATTTGTTTACCCCTCCCTCTCTTCACATCATATCGTTACCATTTGTTTATCTTCTGCTCATTCTCCCTCCCTCCATCCCTCTTCTCTCATCATATATAACTCCTGTTCTCGGCTTTTTCATTCATCCCATCTCCATATTCACATGTGTAATATCATTTTGTTTTTTTTACACTATCCCTCTCCCTCTCCCAATTTACTTGTATTTCTTTTCCTTGGAACTCTCTCCTCCTCCTTCCCTGTCTCCTCACGTCACATCCTTTCCTTAAGTTGCTATTTACTTCATTCCCCATCACTCCTTCCATTAAGGAACCTCGTCTTCCTTCTCTTTCTCCATCTTTCCTCACAAGTACTTTCAATATCCTGTCTTTAATCATTACGTGTCCTCACAAATCAATCTGTTTTCATTTTTACTCTCTCCTCAGATACCTTTGCATCCCTGCATCTCTGTTTTCTTCCATTTCTTCTTGTTTCCTTTTCCTCGCGAATTATTTCATATCACTGGAATTCTTTATAAACATATTCTTCCTTTTTCCTCAGATTCACATTTCGCCCTTTCTCAGTGCTCTCCTCCTCTCCTCACATCATGCTTATCATCACATCTGTCTTTTCTCAATTTCTTCTCTTTCCCCACATTATGAATTGTTCCATCTCTTCAATATTAGTTCCCTCTCCCTCTCTCTCACACCCTTTTTTATTTATTCCCTCTGTTTCCCTCGTCTCTCATATTTCACTTCTTCCAGTCCCTCTCCCTGTCCGCTCATTACGAATCCTCCCTCCGTCTGTTACTTTTTTCCTCCTTTACCTCTCCTTGCTACCTCTCATCACTTTACTCCCTCCTCCACCCCAGTCCTGCTCTCAGTGTGGGTGCAGCTAATCCCTGGCGTGTGCAGTACTGAGCGGCTCCTGTCTGCGATTCCACTTAATTTTTCATCCGCACAGTAAAGGAATGGGGAAAGTGCGTCCAGTCTGCTTTTCCTAACTCGCTAAGAAAATATTATCATCTGCCTTATATACTTTGTTCTCATGAAAGAGGTCTAATCAAGTTCGGTCGTTTAAGTGTGTTATTCTCTCTCTCTCTCTCTCTCTCTCTCTCTCTCTTTAAAGTGTGTGTGTGTGTGTGTGTGTGTGTGTGTGTGTGTGTGTGTGTGTGTGTGTGTGTGTGTGAACACCAGACCACACATTTCTGCACAATAATAGTCTCTTATTAATGAATCAAAAACTAATGAAACTTCAATTAATTTGTTGGGAGAGTCACGACCATAATTATAAGCCGCGAGTCTGGTCATCCCATACTAATTTTTGTTTCCACACCGAAGTATGCTGACACTATTATCTCATTCATTCTATTTATAAACATTTTATCGACTTAGTCCCGTTGTTTATTTCGTATTCAGTTCGCTTCAAATATTGTACAGTTGTTTCTTGGGACATGTAACCCAGACACTCTTTTCATTATTTTTTAAAGCTTTCAGGAGTTTTGTGGCATCAAACATTGTACAACAGAGATGCAGATTTGGTGATAATGTGTTCTCGTATCATGGCAGTTTCCTCGGACGTACGTCAGTGTATTGTAGCGGTGTGGAAACGGTCCCAGGTTATATTGGGATGATGTCAATTTTTTCTTGTTGCAGTACTTAGAGAATAATGTCCCTGACTGATTACTCTCTTTTAATTTGTATAGGACTTGTAAATACTGCATAATAGGCCTATTACGAACGTGTTTTTATTAATTGGACCTCCATTATATTTTTATGTGTGTATGTATGTATGTATATCATCATCATCTACTCCTGTGTTGCCCCATGAGGACGTAAGAACCCGGGGCTAGGTAAAATAGTCGTGACATTTAAGATGAGAGTGACCAGCCTCACTCATCCCTGAGTGGCATTACGTGAGCAGTAAACCCCAACCACTCCTTGGATATAAACCTGCACCGGCTCAATCCGATTGGAGCACCTTAATTACCTACTAAACTACCAGGCGTTGTAATTTGGTTATATGCTTACCACCCAACGCAGTACATGCTTTCCTTGTGCACAGGAAACCATTTAGCTTGTCACTCGGTGTAGAGTCATTCCTAGGCAGAAGGAGGAGGAAAGAATGAAGGGAAAAAAAAGACAAGAGGGAGTGTAGAGTCATCCGTAGGCATAATGAAGAGGAAAGAATGAAGGGAAGAAAGACAGAAGAGGACGGAAGGAAAGAAGGAAGGAAGAGAGGAAAGGGCAGTCACCCGACACCAGCACTACATCGAGTGAGTGGATGGTGAGTGTCCCCACCCACATATATATATATATATATATATATACCGGTATATGTATGTATGTATGTATGTATAATATTGATATATTTATAATTCACTGTATAACCTTCAAAATTTTGGGGAGTCCAGTCACCATTTCCATTTTGATTACAACTGATACACTTCTACCTTGCAGGGAATGAAGGCTATTAATAGAATACATAGCAGCGATAAATGAAGCTGTCGTAATACGGCTAGCGATACAAAGCAATAATGTACGAGTATATGGTAACACTGCATATCATGCTTTTGTATATTAAGATTGTTGCATTACAAATATTTTTACAGAACCATTAGAAGGATGTTCAGACTGTACTTCGTGAAATATATATTTAGACTCCTATGACTGACTCGCAGCTGAGAAAATGAAAATCTCATTTTAGCCAAAATAAACAGGTAAAGTTGATATGAACATGAAGTGTCAGTGGTAGCAGTAGTAGTTAATCCATGCTCCCATGGCTCAATATCGGTGGAATAAAATCCATTTGCGTTATCTACAATAGAACACAAGAGTTCATCCTATCAAGAGAGGGTCAAGTTCTGTACCATGACACGTAGTATCGCGCTTTGCATGGAATATGTATTTCTTGGAGGCTTGCATAGTTACAGTAGGATTATCAGCACAGCTGACAGGGTCGAGTATTTCTGTGCAAGCTACATTTCGCTTGGTTTTTCGATATCCGAGAAATGAAATCGGATATCCTACTTACTGCACGTGGAAAAAAACCCAGCTGCAACTAAGCACAGAAAGAGTAGGAGAAAGTGTTTTTTAGAAAACACACACACACACACACACACACACACACACACACACACACACACACACACACACACACACACACACACACACACACACACGAAATATTATGATTCAGTGTGATGTTAACCCGTTGAATACGACTACGTATATACTTCTTATTTAAAATTCTGCCACCAGACGATTTTACTAAGTTTCGGATTGACGGTTCGAACTAGGTGGCACAGATTCACCGTTCATTATCTCATTCAGTTTGAGGCCGTATTTTATGTTATATTCTCGCTAATTACGGGTGATTTTTTTCGATTTAGATAAACTCCCTTGGACTGGAGGGTTTAATCCTGACTATATTTATCCATTGCGGTTCGGAATGTCTCTCTGAAGATGAATAAAGCCTTTGAAAGTAGCATCAATAAGAGAAAAAAGATCCCCGAGGTTAATCCTTCACTGCCAGAGACCCTTCCATGTTTAATTAACTCGTCTGAAAGCAGCAAGAATAAAACAAATTCTGATCCATACTTCACACTGTACTGCCGGGCCTGAATACAGTATGCAAGTGACCATGCCATTACGTCGTCACATACACGCTCATGATGGAAGCGACTGTGAAAATGCGGAGGTAAAGCCGATACAGCAACATCCACCTTAAACAAACGTTGCTAGAATGGTTACAGGGATGCATGGTGAACCTTACACTATATCTGAACACATATTTGCAGATGAAATAAAGCAGGTTAACCCTTTTATTGCAAGCAGTCTCCATCTAAGCTGAATAAAACCTTTTGGCGGTACCAATGATGGATAAGAATTGATCATGATGGCAGGAATAAGTGGAGAGCAAAAAGGAAGTGGAAAGAAACAGAATTTAGGTATGTAGGAAATAAATAAAGATTAGGGAGATCAAGCTGTGAGAGAGAGAGAGAGAGAGAGAGTGAGAGAGAAAGAGAGAGAGAGAGAGGATGGAGAATCAGTAAGTTGTAGCTTGACTGGGAGAGGGAGGGGGTGAGTTGAGCGGGATTGGACTGGAGGGAAGAATGAATGTGTTGTGACCAGAATAGGACTGTATTAAATGAGGTGCAGCCTGGTGAGAGGACAAGTGAGATGGGATGGTTCCGATAAGAGCTAACGTGGAGTCGCGAGTGAGCTGAGCGGGACTTGGTCAAGAATCATCAATCCAAGCTTAACTTGTATTGCGTCATAATTTCACAGTGCCGGGAGTATTCCAAATGAAGAAATTGTATTCGTGTATGCATAAGCTGCTTATTTCCCTCCGGAGAATCTGTTGGCGATAATCTTTATATACATGGGCGTTTCTGTACACCTTTAATCAAATGTGGCGCGCAGAGAGCATTGTATGACTTGATCATACACCTTATTTTTCGTCCTTTTTTTGTACACAGGGTCCTTGCATTCAAACAAAGCATTACATACATTCCTGACATTATTTTCATGTCCCGCTCCGCTTTGGTTCTCGAAGAGTTTTCGTAGCAGACATGGCACATTTTACTTTTTTGACATTTGTTTGCTTTTTATCCTTTTTAGTTGTTTTGTTCTTAAAACGAGTTTTCAAGCTCACACCAGATACCATTTATGTATGCCTTTTTTTCACACAGAGTTCTCAGCCCAGCAACTTACTGTTTTCATTTGTGAGCTCTTGTGTTCTTGATTGTTTGTTGTTAGAAAACAAATGTATTTTTGTCTTATTTAACAAAGTCCTGGGAGAAGTCACTTCAGAGTTAAGTAACATTATCTGATGGTTGCAAGTTAAATAAGAATTACATTACTATTGTATGGGGTAATGAAACTAACCCCTTCACTATCAGAGGTCTCTTTTTCACCCCTAGAATCCGATCAAGCATTGCAAATTTTATTCTTCCTATTTTGAGACGATTTTATTCAACTAAAGAGAAAACTCTGGTAGCGACCGGGTAAATGAAGGCTATGTCTGACCACTACAGTTCGAAAAGTCTCACCTCAGTTGATTAAGATCCTGGAGGTTTTGCAAGTATGAAATGTAACAAATACAAATGTAGTGGTGTTGGACCTTCTGCGCCCTTCTGGTAATGCCCTTTGTGTGGTGTGGTGTGGGAGGGTGGTATGGTATGCGTTGTGATGTGGCAGGGTGGTACGGTATATGCTGTGATGTGGTAAGATGGTATAGTGTGTGGTCTGATGTGGGGGGGGTGTGGTGTGTGATGTGGTGTGGGGGGTGGTATGATGTGTGGTGTGGTGTGGGAGGGTGGTGTGGTGTGTGATGTGGTGTGGGAGAGTGGTTTGGTATGTGGTGTGTTGTGAGAGGGTGGTATGGTGTGTAGTGTGGTGTTGTAGGGTGGTATGGTGTGTTGTGTGGTGCTGGAGGAGAGGTATGGCGTGTGGTGTGGTATGATGTGGTGCTGTGTTGTGTGGCTTCACGAATGTTGCTCACTGGACGGGGATGAAGCACTTTCTCTCCAAAAATTCAGTGAGAGATAAATGGGCAGAGCCGTTCCTAGAGATATTCCAGCATCTAAGAAATGGTCATCGGACTAAATGGGTTAAAATGCTCAAAAACACTCATTGACAGAAGTAAGGACATAAAACTGGCGCCATCGTACTGATGTGGTGATGCTTCATTGCGTGTTGAATATATATAATATTCACAATACGCAATGTACCGTACTTATTATGTATATTTTAGTGGTCTGCATTCATCAGGTTTTATAGGACCCTTGATGTGTTCTGCAAGCAATGTTTATCGTAATTATCTTGTCTACTTCCATTTTATCAATGTTTCCATCTCTCTCTCTCTCTCTCTCTCTCTCTCTCTCTCAGGCTTCAAGTGCCACACAAGGCAATTCAATCTATCCTCAACACTGTCAAAACAGTGGAAACGAAGATCCGCTTGAAATATGACTCAGGATATTACAGAGCCTTGCACAGAATGAAGGGACTTAACCATTCTCATTTATAATCGGCTTTGGACCAGAGCTTTGTGGCTTAGAGAACACGTGATTATCTTGGCCACCTCTGTTACAGATGGTGTATCAGAGAGAGAGAGAGTTTCCAGCATTTTCATTCCTGGTATCGTATCCATAAGTTTCCTGAGTTTAAGAGCTTAATTTAACCACAGTATGTTAGATATAGCCTTCTCTAACTTTTACACGACCGAAACTCTCCATACTTGAATACAGTCGTTAGGAAGTAGTAAGAATGAAATACAGAATGCGTTATCTGACTGATGAGGTTAATGTGTAAATGGATTGCATATTGAGCTTTTATCTTGATTCATTCGACTAACACACCTCGCAACCAAACTGGAATGAATGTATATTTGGGCAAAGAACTGCAGTGAAAGATATTTCTGATCATAATTCAGTGTTAGCAGGATGATTTTGAAATATAAAAAACTACTTATACTGTTGCTGTCATCATTACGCGAATGATAGATATGTTATGCACTTTTTTTTCTAACAAGCACTTTCATTCATCGCAGGAAAAGTATTTTGTAGTGAATAGATTTATTTCTTCACACACACACACACACACACACACACACACACACACACACACACACACACACACACACACACACACACACACACACACACACACACACACACACACACACACACACACACACACACACACACACACACACACACACACACACACACACAAAAGCATGGAGAATGCAGTTGTACGGAATATGAAATCTATAAGCCTCAGTTTGACCAGATGTTCAGTTATTAAACAATGCTGGTTTAATGCAGCATGCAGCGTGTAAGATCTTTTCTGATTCATAATACTGTCAGATATCTGTATTACAGTATCAGTTCATGCTCTCAACACTTCCATCGTCAGAGAGTTTATTAAGTTAGAAAAAAAACGCTTTAGTTTTAGGCTGTTTGTACTGGAAGGCTAACTTTTGCAAGAAATAAGCCGCTGCAAAATCGTCTTGAAACTGACTTTGGTATATAACTTACAGTATACAATATTTATCGTCCTGGTCTGGTTGTTAGTGTGAGGTGAGGTGCTGGTAGCTGGGCCAAGTCAAACAGGATTAAGCCGGGTGTTGCAGCGGGGTAGCCATTGCCAGCGTTTGGGGCAGTAATGGAGGTGAGACTTGTACCCTTAGAGCAACAGGCTACAAATTTACAGACATTATCCGGCCATTACCAGAGTTCACAGTAAAGCTGTACTCTGTCTTGTTCGTCCAGATTCACACAGTGATTACTGTATTATGCTTGATGTTTTCCAATTCTTTTTTAGTAACTTTTTTTTGGGTTCCTTATTTACTGCGATATTGGTTTTCGTAGCATGCCTTTTTTTTTTTTTTCCATTGTCTGAATATGGAGTGCAAGTATTATTCTTCCGGCGTTCCATGATGTTTGTCATTCAGTTAGCCATATTATGTTCGGAACAACTCTATTATTTTCTTTCCAGGTAAAGCCAGAAGATTCACTTCAGTTGAAAATGAGTAATGGACGCTTGATAGAGTTAATACTGTTACCATTAATTATCATGGTCAGCTCAACTCCAGTACTTTTCCAGCTACTTACTGATGGTTTCGTTCATGGCGAGAATATGTCATGGGGGACTGGAAGACTTTATAATGTCAACATTAACCCTTTTATAGTTGTGTCAGCTCTGTACTATTTTTCTACATTTCAGCCAGTTGAGAGGGAGTCATAAGAGTCCAAAAGTTAACACTTCTGGTCTGGTCGTTTAATCCACAATCGCGTGGCACAGCAATATTTCTGGTAGGTAAGAACAGTGTTGCCCATGTCTGATAACGGGAGGAAGGCGGTCGACGGATCAATATCGCATACAGTAAACCATATTGCACTTGCAAATTTGGCTCCCCCGCGTTATATTGCCGGGTTATATAGGGCGCGCTGAGGTACGAGAGGTTGTATGTCCCTCCTTGTTGCTCCCAGGGGAAAGGGACAGTCAGGGACAAAATTTCGTCTATTGAATCGTATTCTGAGTGACATACAAGGTCTCGTATCACCTCTTGCTTTGCAATTCGCTTTGCATAGTATTTCAGAGAATTCGTTTGCTTGTTACTTGTAGCGTTTTAATGTTTACAAAGTTTGCATCAGCATCATGAAAAATGTGGAGGTGTAATATTTAGAATAAATCACTAAGAAAGAGGTTATTTCATTTCCAAAGCCACTATTCCACAACTTAAGGCATATCCGCCACATTCTCCCCCTGACTACGTATCAAAGAGATTTATTTATGGGAAAGGAAGAATTCCAAGCCTCCCTCAGCTTGGGAATATCAGCCAGGAGAGGAGTGCAAGGAGCAGAGGAGGTGAAATTTTAGGAAAATTTTTGCCCCCGAATGTGGACCAGCGCGGACCAGGATACCTACAGTGCGATATCGTGTTCAGAAGGTGTTGAGGCAAGCCAGGGACCGCAATTATAATTTCTCCTAAGCTAGTTGGGAATATCATTTATATTATATACGTTTGCTTTCACTCATGCAGTTGCCAAGCACTTTAAACTCTGGGTGAATATTTAGAGACAAGATACGAAGAAGAAAACTGCCTCTGATAATGTTTAATAGGTATGGTGAATTATATCTTGTAAATTGGTTTGGACCCTTTATAGGACGACTTCCTCGCAGGTTAGACCGAAGAAGGATTAACGAGAGAGGTGTACTTATGTGGCCTCCTCTCAGTCACTATAATTATCGTTTAATTCCCGAGGTCTGATAAGCCAATTTTGGGTGAAATTTGTAACACAGTGAAACTCTATTCTGTGCCAGCCGCGAGGGAGGGAAGTCTTCTTCGGGGTTCTAATTATGGAGAACATGTGAGTGGTTTCTGTGAGGGTAAATTAATGTTGTGGCTTCCCTGTACTCTAGCAATTTAATGTTAGTATTGAGGCTTTAGTTTACTATATGACAGTGTTGATAGCTGGAAGTGATGTTTAAGCTCCTCAGTCCGATGAAGGAATTTTTAAATTTTGTTCTTGCTATGCCCAAACGATTCTGTTCTTGGTCGGAGAGACTTTTTAAATTGGAAGGGTTAGATTTAGCTTTCACTGACCCCTTTATTATGAAGATCTCCCCCTTAAGATTAACGTTGTCATCTGGAGACAGTAAGAATGAGGAAAGCAATGCGCCATGAGACTCCAAAAAAATAAAGCAATGATATTCATTGCTTGGCACCTCACTACGATAGAGTGGGCGTCTGTCAGTCAGAAAAAAAACATTTCATAAATTAAACTCAGAAACAGTGTTCAGTGGTTTTCATGTACATTTTATCACTCCATGAAGTAAGTTGGTTCATTATTAACATTATTTCATACATGACCATTAAGACTCTTTTTACACTGTACCTGGTGTAAGAGCAAATACAAGTGCATAGCTTATGTATATACATTAATCTGCGGTAAGTGCTGCTTGCTTAATGATTGTGTTCTGCTGGAGACGTTCCCTTTCAATAATAAATGAATAACACTGGATGAAAGTGTGGCAGGTGATATCCCAAAATGATTACCGAAAATTATAGGCCAATGGTGAAAATTATGGACCAATTACTGAAACGCTGATAGTTTAACTTGGAACAGCTGTAAAGAATCAACCGTAGTGTGGCTAAAAATAACTAGCAAAAACCGTCGGTACGCTGCCTGAAAACTGATACATAATGCAAGACGAAACCTTCAGGAAATTAGTGTCGAGGAGTTTCTCTTCCATGATCAGGATTATTCATTATTCTATTATAGCTGACGCCAAACGATTTGGTTCGCTGAGTGAATCGTATGAGCCTCAGAGTTAATACTGTCGCGAATTAAGTATTCTTAGATTTGAACATGTATTACACCTAAAGCAAGACGATTTTGTCAAGCAGAGAGTGAGTCATAGAAGCCTAAGAGTGGTAAAAGTGTCATTGTTAACCCATCTCATGAACAGCACAATTCTAGTATTCTGTTATACCAAAATGTAAACGATTTTATTCCTCTGACAGTGAGTCAAATAAGCCTCAAATAATACAAAAATAGATGGCCATTTCGCAGCTAACAGCAGCGGCAGAGTCAGCATGTACGAGGCACCAAAAGGCTGCAACAACTGTTTTACGTCCCAATAATTCAGTCGTCATGCAACTCGGCCACACAAACACCCCATAACAATACGCTGTCAGTTTTATGGAGCATAGTGTCAGGCCTGCCAGTGTTCATTTTTGTGCCCTGGCTTGACTATATTGCACAGTTTTTATATATATTTTTTCCTTACCGATATTACTGACGAAAATATTTTGGCATACAACTGATCCTAAACAGTGCACTGCCAGTATTTTGATTCACAGAGTACTTCCTGCCAGTGTTAATTATATTTCGTGGTTTTGCAGTAGGAACACCTATTTTTACTTTTTTTTTTTTTTAACGATACTACTGACAAAAAAGTATATAGGTATACTGTAGATGCACTTTTCACTTTATTCCTTCAGACGATTTCATTTAGCTTGAGAGAGCTTTTCGGACTGGAGGCTTTAGGTACAACCTTATCCAACCCGGTTAGTAATATCTTTCCTCAGCTGAATAAAATCGTTTGCTCAGAGTTAGAATAATGTAAAGTTATTAACAATACTCGCTTATTTTTATGGAGAGCAAGGACCTTGCTGCGGATTTTCAGTTTTAGATGCGGGAACTTCTCTAGGTACCTCACTCACAGTTTTTGGATGACAGGCGAGAAAAGTGAACGGACTTTAACTGTAGAGCCCTGAATCTCACGCATCGGATACATTTGTAGTTGTTGTGTCATGGGTGACGTGGAGGGACAGGTTGACGAATGAAGAAGTGAAGGAACGTTGTGGGGTAGATGTGGATGTGGTTGAAAAGATTAGGAGAAATACACTGAGGTGGTTTGGACATGTGGAGAGAATGGAGAATGAAAGACTGACTAAGAGGGTGTATGTAGGTGAGGTGGAGGGAGGGAGAAGGAGGGGTAGACCGAGGATGAGGTGGAGGGATGGAGTCGAGAGGTATATGAGGGAGGGGGGGGTGAGTTGGGGGGAGGGGAGTCAAATGGTGGGTGACAGAGTGACTTGGAGGCGTTTTGTCTGCGGCCACCCTTTGCGGGATTAGGGCGTCGGGCTATAGATAGATAGATAGATAGTGTCATGGGTTTGCTGTAGGATTTGTGTGTGTGTGTGTGTGTGTGTGTATGAGAGAGAGAGAGAGAGAGAGAGGGGGGGGGATTATAACTACTAATGACGAAAATATTTTGGCATTTGTCCTCCAGCTTGTGGAATTAAAGACAGATAGTAGGTAATAGGATGTGTGCCGCAGGAAAGGGGATGAGGTAAAAGAAGGTGACGATGGGAGGATGAGAGTGCTGAGGTGCTGAGCTGGAGTACGTGTGAGCTTGGTCTTTCAGGACATGGCAGCCTAACACCATCCCCGTGAATGCATAAGCCCTTCATCACTATTGTATTGTTGACTTTCACTAGACTGCCACTAGACTATTTCTCAAACAGTTCTCTTCAACTCTCTTAATGAAGAGGTTGTTCAAGGTTGTCACTAACCCCTCCAGTTCTTAAAATCACTCCTAAACTAAAAAAACAAAGGTGAAAAAGTAATACACACACACACACACACACACACACAAAATAATTCATCGGGTGGGAGATGTGTGCTCCAAGATAAAAATGCAAGACAAAAGAATGGGAAGAGGGAAATCGTGTAAGTGAGAGGGTAACATAACGAGTCTGAACTCTAGTAATGTAGTGGGTTTTAGAGGCAGTCTCTTATTCTGCCAATTCAATAACTCTCGTAAGACGACTATAAGCGTCTGAAAATAGCAAGAATAACATAAATCGTTCATCGGGCTGAATGTGATGAACATAAACAGTAGATGCTGCACGAAAAAGGTTGAAGAATAATGTGTTGTGACGGAGTGTGAGCCATGTATTTTATGACTCCTCACCCTAACAAGAGCCCCATGATAGTATTTTAAAATCTGACCGTAAACCTTTAATCTTTAACCTTTTCATCTTTAACCCATCCGCTTGAAGTCCCACAAAACTTAATTCAAGCGTCTGAAAGTAGTAAGAATAAACTACTAATAGATATTAATCGCTCTTAGTAGGTAAGAGGATACGTGCTGCAAGTTATGAGGGAAAAGAAGAGCGGGACTGGAGGATATTGAGGTGCTTCACATGGGTGAAAAAGGGATATGGCTAAAGGTGTAAGTGGGTATGTCGGGGTGTTGAGTATGAATGAAGAAGGGGCGACACAAAAGGTGTAGATGGGAATATTTAGGTACAGTATTGCGCGTAATGAAGACAGAACGAGATAGAATGGAACAAAATGGCGCAGACGTGAGTGTTGGGGTGTTGTGCTGCGCAGGAGCAGGCGTGGCGTGCGACTTTCAGCACACACCGGCAGCCCAACAACAGCCACATGAAAGTTTGAGATGATGGACGCTGGTGACAAAACTGGCCTGAACAAAGACCGCTTCAAGTCACAGGTTGCGCAAGTTTTATGTTTCAACTTTTACTGCGTTTTACGGGGGACATCCCTGCCCTCGACATTTTGCTTCCAACCCCACTTGGACAGAACACTGCATTTTCAAGCACAGATTGGGGGTCGTACGCTAGTCGACGGAGGATGCTTTCTAAGTCCTTGCCTGAGCGATTTATTTCATTTTTGCATTTTTTATATGCCTCTCGCATCTTTTCAGTATCGACGTAGTGAGGATGCAAAACTTACAAGTGAATATTAAAGGTATAAAGGAGGATGTAAACTGACAAGAGCGATAGGTTAGTCTTTTCAGTTGCTGAAAAAAACGGACCCACACAACGTGGCTGATTCCACTCAGAGTATGCCTACTAACGTTTCCAAATCTGTGGCGTATTATTTAAGTTATATCCGTGTTACGTTTCGACGATCTGATTCAGGCTAAAACAGAGTGCTTACATTGAAGGGGCTCATTAACGATAAACGTTAATCTTTTTTATTTCAAATGTCTCTCACAAAGTGAAGAAACTGTTCAGGGGATGGCATAAATACAAACCAAATGTACTCGATGTGAATGAATTGGCCCACTGACTGCAAGGCTTTATGTCCAGTGAATTAGCATAAATAAAACCTCTAGGTGAAATTCTGTGTGTGTGTGTGTGTGTGTGTGTGTGTGCTGCTAAATCTGACCATTTCAAAACCCTAGAATGTGTGTGTGTGTGTGTGTGTGTGTGTGTGTGTGTGTGTGTGTGTTTTAGGAGTGTGTGTGCAAATGTGAACGTATAAGAACACAGCTGTGGGGGTGAAAGTGTGTGTGCAGCATGAACGTGAATTTCACTGCGAATGAGAGTGTTTGTGTCAGACTGGGACAGAGTACAGTCTCTATACCAGCTATTCCTGGCACGCAGTAATTTCTTGGCACACGACACTACGAGTCACGAGAGGGCCTGCCCGCTGCGTAATGGCTTGCGTTCATGAAGAACCCTAACTCCTTCAGCCCAATGACGTATTTTATACACGGACAATTCGGTAATAGGAGAGATTTTTCTGACTGTGGAGGGGTTATGATTATAGACTTCAACAACCCGTTCACAGCAGGAGATCTCCCCAAAGCTGAATGGGGATAGCAAGAATGTACCCTAGTGAAAAATACGTCATCGTAGTGAAGGAGTAAGCTGGTATGCAGAAAACTTCATTTCGATGACAGTGACAAGGAAATCAGTTGAATGAGAAACTTTAGGGCACTATTGTTGGACTATTTAAGTAAAAAAATGCTATATAAACATGGTCCAATTCTCAGCCATTTTTGGGCTATACTGTTACTCATGACCCGTCGTTGACATGAGGGGGATAATTTCGCCAGTGTGGGTATCAGTGGGTGCTGCTCCATAACGGTTGAGAAATGGACCATACTGCTATGCCGCCTTATTTGCAAAATTAGGAATAAATCTCGTACTGTTTCTTACCACATACTCGTATAGGCTATATCTCTCCAAACCATGTTACTCACCTTGGATATACTTTCCGTACTGGAGTGGTTATATATAGCACTCATTGGCCCATTCATTTTAAGGTGTCTGCCATAACCTGATTACCATCATCTAGCGATAGAGAGAATGACGGAGTATATATATTCGGACTGAAAGGGTTTAGGCGGTAGCTTAAAATTTCACTCCGATGACGTCTTTCTTTTCTTTATCCGATATTTGCTACCTACAGGCCATTGTATTTAGTTTAGGAGAGGTTTTCCGGACCAGAGGGAGTAGACAGCCTTCCTTATACTCCTCATTCTTAGAGATCCTTCCAGAGATTAGTAGAAGTCTGGTAGTTGGAATACGTAATAAACTATAATAATGTAAACGTCAACAAATTTTAAGGGTTACAATTTTCTTCCTTAAGGTCTTTGTTATTCTATTCCTGCATCCTCCAGGCGATTATATTTTACTTAGATTATGCCTGTTGTAGTGAAGGTATTAATGAAGGCTTTATGTAACCTCTCTTGTTCGAAAATTTTCTCCTGAACTGACGTAAACAATCTGGAGATGCCGTAACATGAATAATACAAAACCTACGTCCTCGAGTTAAAAGAGTTAATTAATTCAGCCTGATCACATCTCCTCTTATTATATGGCTACGATTTTAATCGCCATTGAATGAATTTTTTGATCTTGAGAAGTTAGACATGCCCTTCATTAACCGTAGGATTGAAGGCGCCTTTCTTGTGGGTTGAAATTTGGAGGAAAACAACTCTGAGGAAGCGAGTTCCAGAGAGATGCAGTTCGGGGAATGAAAGAATTCTGATAGGCAGAAGTTCTGCAATATGGTTGAGTGACATTCCAGTCATGAGCGCTACCAGATGCCCGTGTTGCACGAGGCAAGGCATGGAGAGGTGGCACCATGGACGCAACTTCGTCTGAGCATTTGCCCAAAAAATATCTGTAAAATAATGCAAGGGAGGCAACATTATTTCTTACTTGCAGGGGAGGTAGTTTATATGTAATGGCAGGGTTGTTAATGATTCTAACGGCTTCATTCTGAATTTTGTCTAGTTGTCTTAATGCAACCTCTCCACAACCATTCCACAAGGGTGAGCAATATTCAAGCTGAGAGCGCACATGACTCTTATAAATTATAGCTAACTGCTCATCGGCGAAGAAGTTACGGACTCTGTACAATAATCCAAGTTTCTTTGAGGCGGTTTTAGCAAGTGATCTGACATGAGAGGTCCAGCTGAGGGCACTGTTAAGTGAGACACCAAGAATTTCAATACTTTTGGAGATGGGAATATTAGTAGCACTGAAGGTAATGTACGAATCTGGCAATATCTGTCTATTAGTAAACTGTATATATTTAGTTTTACTTGCATTAAAAGAGACAAGGTTGTTTTGTCCCCATTCACTGATTGTAGATAGATCTTGATTTATGGAGATGGCTGTACTGAGTAGAGAGGTAGAGATATTAGACTTTGTAAATGGATGTGAGTGTGAATGAACTATGTAGTGTTGAGTCATCTGCGTATGAGTGAATGGGATTGTGAGTGACAGATAAGAGATCATTAATATGAACCAGAAATAGGGTTGGCGCCAGAACTGATCCCTGTGGCACGCCGGCGTTAATTGAGTGGAAATTCGAATATACATCATCTACTTTTACTCTTTATTTTCCTGTCACTAAGATAAGAAGAAATCAAAGGAACAAAAGACGTTAGTCCATAGCAAGGGAGTTTGGACAGCAGGGAACGGTGCCATACTCTGTCGAAAGCTTTAGAGATATCAAGAGCTACTGCATGAGTTTCTCCAAAAAGATCAATAGATTGATGGATGGTATGAGTTAAGAGATTGAGTATGTCAATGGTGGATCTTTCGTGGCGAAAACCGTATTGTCTGTCACTAATTAAGTTGTTGGATTCAAGATGTTTAACAATATGCTTATTAATTGAAGTTTCAAATACCTTAGCAAGAGAAGATGTGACAGCTATTGGTCTGTAATTGGAGGGGTCAGAAGAACTTCCTTTCTTCGGAACTGGGTGGATATTGGCTTCTTTCCATGAATTTGGGAATAAAGAAGTACGTATGCATAGTTTGAATAATTTAGCTAGGACAGAGGCAAGTTCAGGGGAACACTTTTTCAAAACAATTGGCGGAATTCCATCTGGGCCTGGAGCTTTGTTGGTAGGTAAATTGTCTAGGATGGATTTTACGTATCTTGTCTGTATTTTAAGTGGGGCAATTTCGGGAGAATCAAGTTCCAGTACTGAGACATTCTGGCTGTTATCATCTATGGTCGAGTTTCTTGCAAAGGTATTAGCAAAGATATCTGCTTTCCCACGTGGGTCATTTGTAATATTGCCATCTGAAGATTTTAGTGGGGGAATGGAAGATGACTTGTTAAAGTTATTATTGAAAGAATTAAGAGTTGACCAGAATATTCTATTGTCATTAGGGTTGTTAAGTAGTTTTGATGCTTGCTTTTGAAGAAAGTTTGATTTTAGATAGATTTAATACAGCTTTTGCATGATTTCTAGCAATTTTAAATTGGGAGAGTGATTCAGATGTTTTTGATTTTAAGTAAGAGTTATATGCTAATGACTTTTGGGCTGTTGCTCTGGCACAATTGCCATCAAACCATTTTGGAGAGTTTGATCTTTTAGTGAATTGTTGACTTGGTATGAATAAATTCATACCAGCTAGTATTATATATATATGTATGTATATATATATATATATATATATATATATATATATATATATATATATTAAACCTCTTATATATATATATATATATATATATATATATATATATATTCAACCTCTTCTTTATATATATATATATATATATATATATATATATATATATATATATATATATATATATATACCGGTATATATATATACAGAAGAGGTTGAATGCAACTCTTGTTTCTGCACTGAGTTCTGCATTGTTCTCGATGCATCAGGCTAATTTACATTGGTGCTGTCCGAATGTCGGTGTGGTTGGCGACGTTTGGTTCTTTTCAGGAAATATCTTCAGATCAATCTGACTGCAGGTGAGGCTGAAACTTCGTTCTGGTTGACGTCACACGGTTGATCGCCCGACTACGTACTTCATACTCTTGTAGCCCCAGGATCATCTGAAACATGAAACTTGTGGACTACAGATTTAAATGCCGTTTTTGCAATCCACCAACCTCCCTATGGAAGATTGAGCAGCTGAGGGACGTTTGTAAATCAGGCAGTTAAACCGTCCTGTTTTAGCAATGCCACCACATAAAGGCGTCTCTCCCCAACGATGAATAAGTTGATAATGAAACGAAGCCATTTCATAGACATTTTATCAGTGAAGGAGTGGTAATTATTAGGTTATTGCATTGATCATCAATTACTGTGTCTGACCTGAGAACCTGCCACAGATATAATGGCCTGGGATTTTATTGTATTCTTTTTATATTATCTTGGTCTCACATTGCCATTTTTATTTTAAATAAGGATCTGTAACAAATAGATTAACAATACAATATGGTACTAGTCACGAAGAAGTGCTTTCCAAAGGATATAGATTTCTAGTACTGTCCTATTTTGTCAGAGCTCCGGGAAATAATATGCAAATGAACGAAGATCACCGCCCAGTTAAAATAAACAAACTAGAGCTGCGCTTCGGGATAAAAATATTTTGCCTCCTAATTTTCAGTTTAAAGCATCCACTGATTGTGGGAAAAAAAAAATCGATATTAACTGAATAAACTTGCCTGGGGGTATCAAGAATAATATATAAAAGATGTCGCTGTCACTGAAATGATTAAAAACAGAAGATGCGTTGCAATCACCAGTCAAAACTTAATGTTTAGCTGGTCACAATTTTAGTTCCGTAAATACACTAATTCAGAGAGATGAAATTATTCTCACAGTCTGATATCAAAAATATTATGCCCCAGCTAATCACGATTTCACAGTGTGGGTACTGTATAACTTGTTGTATATGAACTAAGCATTGTCCAGATTAACGACCAGAATTTATCATTCTTCAATATCTAAGTCTGAGCTACAACAAGAGCTTAATGCACTGTTATTGTAGCTACAGAGAAGTGCAATGGAGATGATGAACAGGCGAACCACTGTTTTTATTTTATTGATTTGCGAGCAATATGAAACAAAAGAACAAAATTTTTCGCAAAGTTAACTTGAACGAATTATACCAGTGCAGTCACTGATGCACCTCTCTCGTACCCTGAGAAACATGCACCGTAAGAGAGAGCGTCTTGGCGACTGTGGGTCTGCCTCAGCAATATTCTGCTGGGGCCGCGTGGTGCCATCCTTCATCCTGTCCTGGGGCAGAAAAGAGAGAGAGAGAGAGTTTCCGAAAATCTCTCTCTCTCTCTCTCTCTCTCTCTCTCTCTCTCTCCTGACCAACATGTGTAAGAGAAAATTTTAAAATAAGAGAGTAGTGGGACTATAATTTTTTTTGATGAGTAAGTAATTAAATTGCATTCTGGAATCATTGTTAATGTGAGCAGACAGTTAGCACCCTCAGGGTTGTGAGAATCTCCTCAGCTGAAAACAATCGTCTGGCGTTAGCTGGTATAAAGTACTAGATTTATCCCCATCATATTAGCACCAGTATTCACACTCAGACACGAACACCCACCCTCAGCTGAATAACTTATGTGGCGCTTTTTAATAATACTAACGCTGTACTATGTCGGGTTGACATTTCTGATTGCCAGTTTTTAACGTCGTACATTTAACACGTCATTAAGCATATCAGACCTGTTAGATAATTAAAGTTTGACAAACATCAGCTAAATACTCGAGTTTTAGGCATTCTTAAGTACCTCCAAACTTGCACCAAGCAGTCAAATCTTCCCTGAGACAAGAGAATAGTTACTGGAGGGGGATGTTGATAAAAACGAGTTAGCGATAAAACATTTCTTCTCGAGAGGTTTGCCATTGGAAGAAGATATTAGCCAAACCTGTCAGGAGTAGAAATCTCTAAGGGCAGCATCACCCAGCTTCATCCGGTCAAGGTACTTGTATAACATTTAACGCTATTACTAAAATCATGTCTAGCAATGAAATACGGAATATCCAAAACGTGGTGGAATGAAACGGGGGAACCTTATTCCAACTTTTGCCCTCACCTACACGATCGGACACTGCGTCACAGAATGTTCAAATAGGACAGCAGTGTTACAAGTACTCTTCTTCCTCTACATTTTCCAGTCGAATTTAGTAAGGTCAGTAATTAGAAAATATTGTTAGAAATACCAGCTTAACCTCCAGGAATCACGATATCATTGTAAATAAAAAATTGAGATGGGATAGCTATAACTGTCGAACTGAGCAGACTTATGTGATAATACTATCAAGTTTCATTGCCTCTTTTAGAATCTTTGATATGATGCCTGGACATAAGAGTTGCACAGTGTTGCGACTTATGGTTTTGCAAGCAGTACATTTAATAGCATAAGTGTGTGGTTGGTTATCGGAAAACAATGTATATTTCTTGGCTAAGTCTCTCATAATCCGGATAACACTAGCTGTCTCCTCAGCCTATTCTGCTGATCACCAAAATGAATATATTAGTCAGACTGGCAGTGAGCCGCAAACTGTTAACAAAGAAACAAACAAACGAACTATTACTGTCATCATTGACGCCCGTGATCGGGGCATGTCGAGTATTCTATTTCAATTATCGCCAAGGGATTCTATTTAGCCAAGAGTGAATCACAGGAGCCTGGGAAGAGGTGAAAAATCATCTTCTCGGGTTTCGGTAAAAAGTCGTGGGCCATGGAGATCAACAGTGGGATCTGTTCTTTCACTTTGTATCAGTGAATAATGAGAAACTAAACAACACAGCAACATAGTGTACTGAAGGTAGTGAAAATCATGATGCTGTTGTAAGATGTGATGAAAGGATAATGTAACAAGGTTTACGTAAAATCAGTCACTTTTGCCCGAGGACATCTGTATTATAATGATCCGATTTCTGTATGTTTGTTGGTTTGTCTGTTTGCTACTGTAACACTGCAAAAAAGACGCACGTAGCGCAAATTTTCGTTAGAGCAAGGTGCCATTAAAATGCTCCAACTTGAAAAATAAAACTATCTCCAGTCCAGTCGGGCCACCTGTTACCGAGTCATGACTCATTTCTGAAGATGGGAATTGACATCCAGCGGAGGCCGCCGAATGCGGTGAAGGCGATAGGAACACTCCCTCAAACTCCTGGAGTATGGAAGGCCTTCATAAAGCTAATTAAAAACGCTAGATGGCACAGAGAATTTAAAGAAAAATATATGCCCTCACTAAAGGGGTTAATGGGCGATCCTCCAATTAATTATTATTCAAAACGTACATATTTATTCGAAAAAAATATTTTTTTCTTTATCCATTAACCCATTTATTTAAATATTTATCAGCCAAGGGGCGCCTGGTGGTCAGGTAGATTAAGGCATTCTAACCAGATGCAGTCCATAAAGATTTACATTCGGCGGTGTGGCTGGGAATTATTACGCACCTAAATGTCACTCAGTAAGCGACTGGGAACACTTGTCTTGAGTGTCGGGACTAAGTAGCCAAGTTTGGGTCACTGATGCTCCCAGTTATGAAGTTCAGGCTTGGGTGATGGATGGATGGGAACGATATGACAAGCTTGGTATAACTATCGAAGGTTGGTCCCCCCTCGCCCCATACTCAGCGAGGAGATTTGGTTGCATTTTACCTTATATCTGTTTCCATGCCCTCCTGTCTATCTATCTGTCCGTCTATCTGTCTGTCTATCTGTCTGTCTATCTGTCCATCTGTCTATATTTGTCTATCTGTCTATCTGTCTATCCGTCTATGTATTTATATTTTTCAGTGTATCAAATTATCTATCTCAAACTCTACATACACCAGTGATCAAACAGTAATGGACGTTGGCATGCCAGCACATTTAGGACGCAAGTACTTGTCGAAAACTGGATATGCCCTTCCTGTTATCATCTCCACTTACCCCCCAACCCCAAAGAATAATGATTCATAATGTTAACAGCACATGGAAATTTCTTAAATGTGGGAAGATGAAACTTTGCATGAAGGTTCGTAGTCCATAAACAGTAGGGCAAGAAGTGACAAGACAAAGAACACCTTCGATAACAACATTGTAAACGGAAAGAAAGTAGTATTTACGAGGGAGGCGGAGATGCGAACCCAAGGAGTCAGACCCACCGTTTATAAACTCTGGTCCACTGTAGCTCTACTACTGTGCAAAATTTCTCGGGCATACACAAAATCTATTGCGTTGTCCCCACCTGGAGCAGCCCCTTCCCAGTGAGGGATGATTACTGCCTAAAACATAGTGGGGTGGATATCTACCTGTATGCAAAATTTCTTGTTCATAGGAATAAAGCTTTGGTTGTGCATAATCCGAGGCCCCTAAGGATCGCCCCGTCTCACGTGTGGAGAGCATCCCTCGGTGGCTCCATCCAACTCAAAATGTGGCCGGGGTGAACATCTATCAATATGCAGATTTCAATATACTTCGGTTAAAAACTTTCCTGTGCATAGCCACTTTGTCCGAGATCATCGGTGTCTGCCTTTCCTGAGGGAAACAGCCCTCAGGGGTCCCACCATGCTTATATCCTGGCGGGAGGAAAGTTCTACCCTTGTGTGAAATTTCGTATTCCTGGTTAAAAAAGAAAGTGACCGTGTCTAACGGTTTTACGTGGGACATCCGGGGACCACCAGCCCCATGGGGGGGACGGTACCCGGGGGTTCCACCCTGCCTGAAACCTGGCCCGGAGGAAGGTCTGTTATTGTGCAAAATTAATTTCATTTTCCTAACAATCCTTCCATAAGCCCTGGACCCCATTCTTCAAGTAAGTACAGTAACTTGGTGTGCAAGTGAGTGAGTGATTATCACAATGAGGGACAAGTGCCGTATTTGGCCGGTCTTGTGGGTCTGGCAAAAAACTGAAGATCACAGATTTAAGGCCACATTTACTTGTTATGTTTATACATCAAAGTGGTCGGACGGTCATATTGTAAGTTGCAACATTACATTAATTGTTTTATCAGTAGTGGTGCTTTGGCTTCAGTGGCCGGATCGGTTGTACTTGCCTCTACCAATCCTCTTGACCTGGCTTCGGTCCCAGCCGAGGTCAAACATTTGGTAGGGTTTCCTATTATGTTGTTTTACCTGTTCTCACACATTTGCATCCTATCGAGACTCCTCTGATGACTTATACCGACTCTCTCAACTAAAAAAAATACAGTTTCCATCTATCTGTCTATCTTTTTGTTTTTATGTGTATGACTCTGGGCAAAGACTTCAGGTCCTATCACAAGGCCCAGTAATCCTCCTACACACCTCCACATGTCACCACTTCGGCGCTAACGCCCACCGTCCTTACTGAATACATGCTAGGGCTGTCTCATACAAGTCTGGACCACATGACTACTTCACCTTTGTTTCAAACATGTCAATGACTTTCTCGAAAACCATTCTCGTGACATTGCCCGTAAGATGTCTGTGACATGTTGCTAATATGTTCAAGGCATGAATCTGACATGCCACGAGCAATGTTTCCGACAGTGTTCGAGGGCAAGTGTGGCCACACGCTTAGAGACACTACAACATCCACTGCCTTAACTAGTATTTCTTTTCTGACTAAAGAAACGCCAATATAAATTTCTCTGTACACCTCCCACCTTACTCCCCTGAACCTTATACGTAACTATAAAGTATAGTCTTGTGTGAAACATTAGTGAGAAAATGTGGTGGTTCTTAACCCAGCGAACCAGTTACCTTTAAACACGTAATACACGGCATGAACGTGTATTGTTAAAGCTGCCTGTCCTTGTCATGTATGTGCAAGCCGGCCATTGGAATGCATACCTTACCGGAACATTTATACACCCACCATTCTCTCTCTCTCTCTCTCACACACACACACACACACACACACACACACACACACAATATATATATCTGTCTGTCTGTCTTTCTATCTATCTGTTTATATGTATTGTGTGTGTGTGATCATAAAAATCCATCCATGTCAGATTAGGGCAAATCAGCTTTGCCATGGCCCGAGTTAATAATGACCCATGAATAAGGAAGTGGTGGCGAGGGCAAAGTTGCCAAGGTTGCAGCTTTCACCCACAGTTGGCTAGTTTTAGGACAGAGTTGAGGGCAAAATTTAGGCAGTTGTTGGATGCGGGTTTGCTGGATGTGTTTGAAGCAGGTATGAGACTTTTGGCTACTCTCTTGGTGTCTGGGATAAACCACGTCAGTCTTTGTATTCAGTTGCAATATCTTCCATGTAATGCAAAAATTTCAAGCAAATTATTATAATATCACTATAGTTCGAAAAGGTAGGGATAAGACATACAGTGGTGATAGTGGCCATGTAGGGGTGATGGTGGAGGTATAGAAGGTCAAAATTAATCTTTAATTAAGCCTTGCGGATTTCAGGAGACACACTCTCTCTCTCTCTCTCTCTCTCTCTCTCTCTCTTTCTCTCTTTCTCTCTCTGTCTCCCTTTAACCGCAGATACTTCGTTCCATATAAAACGTTCCAGTAACAAATGGGTCCGCAGCCATACAGTATTGTGATTTTTAACAAGGACATCCACATCAGCGTTGTGAATTAAGTGGGTTTAAACAGAAGGCTGTGTTCTCGGATAGCCTATCAAGGATGAGTGAAAAAATTCATATGACAGAATGGAACACAATACATGAGGAAATAACACCCATGCTACAACTTTTTTCCAGAATATGTACTGCGTTCACTATTTTCTTGCAACTGGTAGGCCTTTAGTTATAGCGGTTGTGTTGATGTTTTTTAGACTGATGTTGTTGTTGTTGAGTAACCCCTGTCTGTCTAGCCGAGCAGACCCACCACTCGCAAGCAAGCAACCACCTTTACAGGGCGATACCGTGCAGCGAACCGATGGTCTCTTGCGGGAGGCAGCGCCTCGCCACAACATTATCGTGTCTCCACCCAGTAAACAAGGATATCAAAATAGGGTCCACGTCGTCGCATTGCATGGTTTATGTTTATCGCCCAGAGTTGTATATTATTTTCTGTGTTACAGGAGACCATAAGACTTGTCTCTCAGTGTAGAAAAGATGAGTAGTAAAAATTGACAGCAAGTTATGGGAGAAACAGAAAGAGAGGAGGGCAGACGCAGGAAAAAAGAAAATGATAAAGGTGAAGGAAGATGTAGGCAGCACTATATGAAAGTGAATAGATGATGGTTGCAACCATTGTCACCTAAAAGGAAATATGTTAATGATTAGAATTAAATGTTTTCTATTTTCCTTTCAGGTTTGATATTAATCTGTATATCCACCTGTACCTTGTATCCATATTGAACTCTATTATACGTACTCCTACCATGTAGCTGCATATAATATTTATTGTGGGTTGGGTAGAGGAGGGCATATAGAGACTAGGTTGCTGGGGCTGGGGTTCTTTGCCGTAGTCAAAGACTGGGCTATTTAGGGTCTATTTTACGGGTAGGACTGGGTGGGAGCAGTCCATATCGACCTGGCAACCCTGGGCCCCTGGCCGCAGGAGAGAAGTCAGTGTGGTTATCGTGTTGTTAGACCGAGGCTGTTTGCCGCTCCCCGTCCTGTCCGTCCCTCTCTAACTCCTCTTTATTGACATTAGCACAATATACATTTTCATTTGATTATGCTGTGTGTTCCTGAGGCGCAAGCAGGAGCAGTGTGTCTGTTCTAGCTACAGTACCTTGTTACTTTCACTTTCACTCATTCACTCATGCATTTCTGAGAATCACATTCACTCTGAAGCTCATACACACACTCATATTATCAGCGACAAATTTATTCTTTACGCTTTCACTGAGTCTCATTCACCCATTCACTTAGACGCACTTACTCTTACTCGCACTCATTTTTCCACTCATTCCCACTTTCATTTTCCCGTTCCCTTTTATGTCCTCATTTAAGCTCACGAACGTTCACCAGCGTTCTTACTTTCTCAAACTAACTCACTCTTACACTCTTCCAGTGACTCATTGACTTTCATACACTTGCACTGTCAGTCACTCATATATTTCCACTGTGGAGGATATGAAGTCGATCCTAGACTGAAACCTGAAATGCTTTCTGGATCTGAATTTCCCTATAAGCCATTCATAAACTTCCACTAGAATCACCAACGTCACAAAAACACCCCCGCAGTACCTGCAGACCAGTCGTGAATGACATCTCCAGCATGTATTAGGTCTGGACGATAGGCATCTGCACTTTGGCAGTGACAAGTGATGGTGTGTGGCACATAACAGGAATGCAGGACCTCCGTTGGGACTGGAGTCTCTCTCTTTCTCTCTCTCTCTCTCTCTCTCTCTCTCTCTCCCTCTTTCTCTCGTTTAGTTTAATTTTCCATCATTCTCTGACACCCCTTCTCGCACTTCCACTCACTCACACATTCATTCTGACTGACTCTCTTGCTCTACTCACAAATACATTGAAAGTCTTTCACTCCCTTGGTGTTACATTCATTCTCACACGTTGATAATCTCACTAACTCTGACATGCAGTCGCTCATTGTCTCCCTCACATCATTATTCTGCACACTTGCTTATCTGTCTTCAGTAATATTTATATTGCCTATTGACGAATTTTATTACCCTTTAAGCGTTACATAATTTGTATTACCCCTACATATTTTTGACTCTGGCCATTATGTCTAAAATCTTCCAGTGGTGAATTCCCCGACTGTACCTGTATTACAATAAAGGTTAATTAAGACCATATTCATTTTGTCCACTTCAATAAGTCCATCTTAACATGAATAAAGATGTCTACTGGTGGCGACAATAAAACAACAAATATGTCGTCTACTTGAGAGCTTTGAGTCATAGGGTAGAATTTTAAGCGGCGTAAGAGGGTTGCACCACCTCTTTTCTGTTGATATCGTTTCGTTTTTAAAGCCTTCAGCATACTTGCATTTGCTTTCGTCGGCCTTAATTATCTAATGGCGGCTGTCCATACTGCACGACTTCTGGTAGCTTCCTTAGTCAGTCCCGTATCCCTGAGGTCATACTCAGTGACCTCGTCCCTTGTCTTTTTCCGTCTGCCCCTCGCAACCCTACCCCTAACGTTAACATTTCACATTTTCCTCACCCAGTTATCATTCCCCATCCTCTCCACATGCCCAAACCATCTCAATCTACCTCTCATCATCACAACACCATTACGCCCCTGTCCCATCCTACCTCTCAACTCCTCCATCACAAACCTAGCCCCCCCAGGCCTCGCACTCAGGGACGCACTGCACATCCACCTAATAATTGTCATGTCTGTACCTTTGAGCCTTTGAATATCCTCTTTCTTTACTGCCCAGGTCTCACTGCCATACAGCATTACACACCTAACACATGCCGCATACAAAGATCCCCTAGCACGGAGGAGAGTCCTCTCTGTCAAGAGAGAGAACAGCTCCCTGCACTTCTTCCAACCACTCTTCACTCTTGCCACGGAGCTAGCTCCAGCCCCACCTCCAGCAAAAAAAAAAAAAAAAAAAAAAAAAAAAAAAAAAAAAAAAAATCGCACTCAAGAGACTCACCAGCATAGTCAATCCTTTTATGCCTGACAATCTCCACATGCTCTTCCCGACACACCACACATGTGAAATCAGCATTATATCGCAGTTTACCTCAAATGTCACTACATTTCTTATGCATCCATGTATCATAAACTGCACGAGATGGAATTACTTCCCACGCCCTTATGGCAAATTGCATATGGCCACTATCTCTCCTCTTCAGCAGTACTGTCCCCAGCTCTAGATACCATCACTTTTATCTGCATTTACTCTTAAGCCCTTGTGCCCCATACCATTTCTCCACTTTGTAAGTCTTTCCCTCGCCTCCCTTTCATTTTCAGCAGTCAACACCAAATCAACCTCATACAACATCTCCCACGGGAATCCGTTTCTGAAGTGGTATGAGAGGGCTTCATGCACCATAAACAACAAGGGGTTCAAGACTGACCCCTGATGCACACCAACATTTGCGGAAAACTCATCACTCAAATCTCCATTAACCCTTACCTAGGTGTGAGCACCCACATACATAGCCATAAGCACCCTAACCAGTCAGTCCTCGCTCTCAAGCTTTCACATTGTCCACTTCACCACCTGCATAGGGACTTTGTCAAAGGCCTTCTCCAAATTAGCAAAAATACAGATCCCTTTTCTTTCCTATATGCTTTTCCTGAAGCTGTGAAACAGTGAATATGGCATTGTTCCCTTTGTCTGGCTTAAACCCAAACTGTATCACAACAATATTCACTGTTTCTGTAATCACACATTGTAGAACTCTCTTTATGACCTTAATTATCTGGTCCAGAAGCTTTATGCCTCTTACAATTTCCTCTTTCAAGGGTATCACCCTGCCCCTTGTACTCGTACACATATACAGTTACATTCTTCAGCCAATCATCTGGGACAACACACTCATATACAGTCATATTTATCAAGTCAGTAACTAACCCCACTCATATACCTCCTGAGGCTGCATTGTGCCTAATACCCTACTCACAGTAGGAGCGTCAGTCAAAGGCCAAGGGCCAAACACTGGATCTGGTGGCTCTAAACATTCCCTGTCCCAGTCAAACTCCTCATTCAACAACCGGTTGTAATACTTTGGCCAAGGGTCTTTCATATCCCCATTTTTCATCACTACCTTTCCTTCATCATTCTTCACACATTGCTCACCTGTGATATCCCTGTGTTCCTTCTTCATCTGATTTGCCACCTTAAATATCATATACTTCCTTTCCCAACTGTGTAGGTTAATAAGGAAAAGTCTTTGAGACTCAGACTTTGCCCTGTAAACTTCTTTTCTAGCCCTTAGCTTGACAGCCAAGTATTCCTCTTTGTTACCACCTTTTTTTCCATTCCCGGAAAAGCCGTTTTTTCTCCTTGTAGCTTCCACATCTTCATCTCACCATCAAGTTACTTTATGTCTTGGTGGGCCTCATGTCCATCCCCGCACTGAATCAGTAACTCTCAGGAAGTGGTTCTCGAGAGCTCTGTACTGTTCATTAACATTTCTGTCAACGGCTCCCTGTTCAACCACCACCCAACTTATCTCGCAATGGAAGGCATCCCGTATTGCATGTTTTTTCAACTTCCATATTTTCTCCTCAGGTACATGGGTCCTCTCTTTCACCACCCGCTCCTTAAGCTCCACGTCACATCTGTAACTTGTGTTGGTGAACACAGTCCTCGCTCCCTATAACTTTAACATCCCTCACTAACTTCCTGTCAGCCTTCCTGACCAGAAAATAATCTTTCTGGCTACTGTTTTCCCCCTACTCGTATGTAATCACCCTGCTCTCTCTCCTTCTAAAATGTGTGGTACACTCGGTAAAAAAAAGTATCGGTGCATAGAGGGTTCGATGTCTTCCGAAAATATTCACTCACGTGCTGGCTGTGTGGGAGGGTTGGTAACTTGCTATGCCTGGCTGTAGCAGGTTCAGAATGTTTATTTATATTTTAGCGAGGGGATACCTCAGATGACGTTATATGACACCTCCCAACACCTCCCAACACGTCGGACACAAATATTTCAGAGACCTTTGTACTGTGATCCAAAATGTTTCGTCAGTGTTGTGCACCGATACTTTTTTTTTTTTTACCGAGTATACACACAATCATGTTCATTGCCTTCCCAAACTCGAGGATCGAGGATCCTTTCCCCTTCTTCATTTCATTGATGTATGATATATTATTGTACACCGTAATATTATCTTTTCGTGTTATTTATGTGGTTAATTGTCGACAAAGTGGTCGGTCACTGGTGGCGACCATCATCCAATCACTTCAGGTACTGATGCCTACTTCTTCCTTCACCTTTGTCGTTATCTTTGCGAGTATGTGTCTGCCCTTTGCTCTTTCTATTTCTTGCATCCTTCATGTCACCTTTTTGTTAGTCTTCGTTCCACATCAAGTGGCTCTACATTAATTAACAAGCCTAATGGTTTCCTATAACCCACTGTAACTCAGGAAAAAACGGTGGCTGGTAACCAGATAGCTAAATAACGGAGTGATGTGGAGCCTGCTATGGTGCCCAGTTAACTGAGTGAAGAGACGCAAATGTGGCGTCCATCTGGGAGCCAAACCTCCACGTTTCCCTGCCGTCTGCAGCAAGGGAACTTTGGTTGATTGCACGGGACGACATTGTCACATACCTACAGTTGATGGGTCTACTCAACCAGACAGACCGAGGTTACTCATCAACAACAACAATATCGACACAGTTCGCATAGTATACAGGGAAATAATGGGCTGGAATGTGTAAAATAATCGCTAAGGAAGGAGTGTTACGAAATTTCTAAAGCGACATAGATTATGGCCATTAGTTTACGTGCGAATACCCGAAGAGGATCTCAGTAGGCTAATATCTAGTGGATGGAGGGGGACGTCTTTGAATTCATAACAGCCAGGTTTAATAACCTCAAGTTTGTCTATACCACAGTTTTAGCTTGCTTTCATTCAACACTTCTTCATTGCTGTCAGACTCCTGCGACTCACTGCAAGCTAAACAACACAATTTTTCGTCAGCTGCTATAGAATATTAGTTATTCGGATAATGGAAGGGTTCTTGGTGACAGTGTTAACACTGTTAGTCTCCTGTGATTCACTCAGTTAAATGAAATAGTCTGGAGTTTGAGGGAATATATTACTAGAGTTACCCCAACCGCGAATGAGTTAACGGTGGCAGCACTGACACCCAAAAGCTCTCATGTTTTCTCTCGGTAGACGTAGATGGTGTGGCGTTAGCAAATAATATCGTGACGACGTGGTGATGAGTGGGTTAGGAAGAGTGAGTAAATATGCAGTAACTTCCCAGCTTACAATTTCTCCCATTTCTTTATCTCATTCATTGCATACTGTCACCCCTCGCTTCCATAATGGAGTCTTAGTTAATGATCGAATACCCAGGAGTCAATCAAGGGATCTTTTCGAGGGAAGGTCTTCGAATACATAACCTCTCAGCCGTAAACTGCTCTTCTTCCTCCTCCCCCATCGAAGCCCCACGATCCTACCACCTTCCCACCTCAACGCTTACTCGCCCACCTAAAAGCCTTCGTCCTCCTCACCTATACACCTAAATCCTCCTTCATTCACTACAACGACATCTCCAGTTTCTTCATCTCACAATCTAAGCTTACGTTGATCCCATGCTCCCCTAACTCTTTCAGTTCGATGACATATTTCATTTTATTCTTGCTACTTCCAGACGATTTTATTCAAATTTGAAAAGATTTCTCGGACTCGCTGGGTTATCAAAGGCCATGTCTAACGCCTCCAACCCGAGAAGTCTCTTTCAGGCCAATTAAACCCGTCTTAAACAGCATGAATAAAAGAAAATAACGTCTTCAGAATCAAGTGGTTAATAAAATGACACGTTTTTGCTGTTTATTATTGCTGTCACTTGATTAACGTGCTCAGACTAGGATAGAGTAATGAAGGCTGCAGCTAAGCTCTTTGGTTCGCAATGGCTTTCTCAAGATGGATAAAAATGGTCCGGCTGGTTAAAAAAAGAAATACATGCTTTACCTGATGGATTTAATCATCGTTTACACGAATATCTAACGCCGATCCCAGCAGCCCCTCTGGAGCTGTAAACGATTTTTTTTTTTACCTGCCATTATCCCTGCGGTCTCAACATGCTTTCATCCCACACTCCATTAACACTCTCAGGTATCTGTTCTTATTCTGTTATATAAATTAGTTTGGAGTTTGCTGGGTATAGACCTAGTGCTGGGCAGCGGTCTTTGAATACATCTCATCTCACGACTTCATCTTCTGTCTCTCACAGCTTCGGCTGACTTGTACTCTACCCTCCGATAACCCTGTCATCGCATGGACAACTCTAGTCTTCCCTTCCTGCTAGCGCCAGACGATTTCATTCTGCTGAAAGTGAATAATTGGAGCCTACTATTTATCATTAAAGCTCATGGTCAAGTCGACTTTGCAATTTACTTTTTGCAAACAACAAACGATTATCTTTAGCTGGGAGTGAGTCAGAGACATGAGAGACAGTTTCAGGGGGACTGAGGCTGGAGGTGTTTTATCATAACCTTTCACCCAAGGACATCGCCAGTCTGTTTAAGGGAATGTACAGTGGAAGTAAACTTAACTAATAATTTCAGCTTACTTTCACTGTATACCCGGTATTCCCTTAAAGAGACGACGTGTTATTGTATTATATTCCTGCTGCTACCAGACTATATTGTTGAACTCAAGAAAGTCTTATGGAACCTGAGGAACATATGAAAACTATATGTAACCTTTCAGGCTCGAAAAGTCTAAGCTAATAGTTAAGAAGAAAAAACGAAAAAAGACGTCCTCAGCCTGAAGGAGTTAACTGGATTCATCACTTACGGAAAAGGGGCAGGGGAAAGAGAAGAAGAGCTGGGGGAGGGGAAGGAGGCAAGGCAAGAGAAGTGGAAAGGAAGGAGGGGCAGAGGGCGATGGGAAAGAGGTGGAAGGGGAGGAGGGGGGAGGGGTCTCTGAATACATAACATCGCAACTGTAAACAGCTCTCAACAACAGCCCCACGCTCTCTGCCCACACGACCCCACGACCCCTACCCACACGATCCCACACCCCCTTCCTCTGAATCCATCCACCCTCCTCCACATCGATTTCCTTCAAGTCGGGCTGCCTGTGGGGGTTTAGAATCACCGGAACACTCCTCTCTGGTTTGGTTCTTCGGTGTCTCGTTAGTCTTCTTCATCTTTTTTTCTTCATCTTTTTCATTTTCTTATTTTTCTTTATCTTCTTCATTTTCATTTTCTTCTTTTTCTTTTTTCTTCTTTTTTTTTCTTCTTTTTCCCTCTTTCCTTCTTTAGGAGATGAGAGAACGGTACGTTAATCCACACATAGCCCTTTTCCTATAATTTTATGCTGAAGTTAACGACACAAGGTTTTATTCATCTAGGAAAACGTACAGGAATCAGGAAGGGTTGATGCTTTCTTTATTATCTTTCTCATGGTCGCATCTTTAGTATTTTATTCCAGCTAACGACAGATAAATTGTATTCATAACATAGAAGCGTGGGAGACGTATTATTATATTTATGCCGCTCTTAGACAACTTTTTAAAAATTGATAGATTTCGTGAACTACAGTGGTTAGATACATCCTTCATTAACCGTTTCAGTGCCAGAGATCTTTCACCAAACTCTAGATAAGCGTCTGGAGGTAGCAAGAAAATAATATAAAGTAGGTCCTCTGGATGACGGAACCGAGGGCTGTGGGCGCATCGTAATTACTGTACACTGAAATTTGTATAAATTTTGTAGGCTGCTTCCAGTGGTCATCTCATCTAAGGATTTATCAATATCTGTATTGCACATTTATCAAACTTTTTGTTTAAGTTTGTCTTTCTGTCTGTTTGTATCTATCTATTTATCTATCTTTGCAGAATCTGCCTCGTCCCCTACAGTTAACCAAATACGTACGGTAACTGAAATGACATTTAGAATCTTCATTTAAAAGAATTAGCATAGTAAACTAAACCTGACAAAGCCTACATGTTGAGACGCCGTCTGTCCCGGGTGGAGACGCTGCGGCATCCACCCAGAGCCAAACCTCGTTATATTTCCCCGTACTTCGCCGTTGGAAGAACCCTGGTAAGGCCATGGCGAGGCGCTGTCAACCACAAGGGAGAGCCGTTTTCCCAAAAGAATAATGTAGGTCAGTCCCACAGAAGCAGTTGCTAACTTGTGATCGACGGGTCTGCTCTGCTCAGCCAGACAGACAGTGGTTAAACAACAACAAGAACATGGTAACCTTTGTATTTTTATGAGCACATGCAAGAAAGCCAGTTGGGTTTTCCATATACAGTGTGGATTTGTCGAAGGCAAGGTTCTAGTTCTTAACTGACTTGTAATTTTTAATCTCTTTATCCGATGATGTACTCTATATTATATTCTTATCAGCAGACCATGTTATTCAACTTAGTGGGTACTTCTTGTAGTATATGAGTTGTCCGGTCCATTCCCATGGTCGGGACAAGTTTTATTTTATACCAGATAACGCCACACGATTTTATTTACTTGAGAACGAGTCATGGGAGCTTGAAATTTTTTTTACACGGTCACAATAAACCCAGTCATGGTTGAGAACATTCTAGTAGCTTACTCTATTCCAGCTGATCCCAGGTGGCTTTATTAGGCTGAAAGCAAGTCTGATAGTGACCCTGAGGGTGATACTGATGCTAAATCTAGCCCCCCTCAACTTCAAAAAGTTCGATAAATTGGATTAGCCTAAATCATCAGATCACATGGATATACAGTCATTTATTTAGTCTGCAGAATAACTCTGTCCGACAGAAATATGTGAAGCATTTCAGGAAGAAAATGACATATGCACAGATTCTTATGTTTGTAAGGGAGAGGAATGACACCATCTTCGAAGAACTGGATGATATATGAATGTTTGGCCATCCGTCTAGGCACTGTGTTGATAGTTCTCCCAGTTATATGTTTTCTTTCTTTTTGTTTCAGGGTCGTACGTCTTTCTTTATGTTTTAAGATGCTAACGTTGCTGCTACTACCACTAATGGTGATGACGATGGTGATGATGATGGTACTTCACCCAGCGCACAGAATTTATCATGGCTCTTTTAACTACTAACCACTTCATTATATGAACCATTTCACTCCCGTGACGTAATTTATGTACTTATTTCTACATAATTATTTTGGTAGTTAGTTATTAGTCAAGCAAAGCAGGATTATATCATTTTAGGCAGTTTTCCCTATACCGTTGCGTGAGATTTAGCCAGTCTGCGTTTGTCTGTGTGTATGCCTCTTAACTCCTCCTAGGGTATGTAATGGATTTGAATGAAACTTCCCAGGTGACTTCGTCTGGTCATCCCCTGCACACAATTTCCCATCCTTGATTTTTAGGGGGGCCAGTCCCCTCACCAGATTATAAATTCCCCGAATTGATAAGAGGGGGGGACTAATATGGCTTTGATATCTTAGTACATTCTGTATAATGGACTTTCATCCATAATCTGATATTTGAGGAGCTCGACTCCCCCCAGTGATTCTTGGGGGATCAGCCCACCTTGCAAAAATACAAACAAGGTCAGAAATATAGGCAAATGAGCGCATGAATTTCAACGAATATTCTCAGTCACCTCGTCTGGTTCTTTGATAATGCCTTTCACGATAGCCTAATCAATTTCTGCTGAGAAGAGACAAGCCTTAAGTTTATGAAAGCTGACAGTTGATTGGTTGTGGGACTGCATTCATTATTCGCATTGCATTTTAAATAATTTGTATTGTAAGGATTACAGTAACCGTTTGACGATAAGATTACCCAAATAAATTGTTCTTTGGACAGAGTAATTTAAAAACGGGGCCTTACAAAGTTTATCAGGTGGCCTAGATAGTTTGAAATTTTGAAGTCTCAGGACAAATCAAAACATGTTCAGGTAAAGTTTCGTGAGAACCTTGATTCTTATTCCCCCATGTGCAGGAAAATTTAAGGTAAATTATCTCATTACGGCGACATTATGTAA
Organism: Coenobita brevimanus; assembly: GCF_032717465.1. Taxonomy (NCBI): domain Eukaryota; kingdom Metazoa; phylum Arthropoda; class Malacostraca; order Decapoda; family Coenobitidae; genus Coenobita; species Coenobita brevimanus. Next base: position 7,408,771 of record NC_136976.1, on the reverse strand, counting down.
AATCTAACCTAGAAAAACATCGGAGTTCTTATGAAAAATGACTAGTAGACATGGGTGGAGAAGCTATATGTCACTGTCACTTTTTAAATTATCCCGCAGTCTATACCTTGTCACAGCTCTGTTGTAAGTTGTAACTAGGTATTCGAAACTAAAAATATAGAGAACTTGCTGATGATGAGAAAGTAGAAAGCAAAAATCAAACTCATGTGAGAACAAAACGCTCTCAGAAAATTGAATGTTCGTCTGTTTAGTCAAAGGGGACCACGAGCAGCCTACCCCCCTCCAACACCTCCCATCCCAGTGTCTACCATTCTTAAAATTCAGGGAATATGTCATGTTTCATTGAAATTCCGATGTTTTGTCCGGTTATATTTTACAGACTATTACAATAATGACATAATGTACCTTAATTTGCCAGAACATGAGAAAAAAAACAAGGTACTTGCAATACTTATCTGGACATGTTTTGATTTGATCCAAGACTAATATTTCACAGGTATGTAGGCCATCTGATAAACTATGTAAGGCCCCGGTTTTTAATTAATCTGCGCAAATAACTACTACATAGTATTTTATTTGGGCAATGTTATTGTCAAACGGTTGTCGAAAGCCTTATAACAAAGGTAATTTACAATGCATCATTAATAAGGAATGCACTCTGACAACCAATCAGCTGCCAGCTTCTAAAAGCTAAGGGCTCGTCTCTTCTCAGAGGAGATCGAACAGGCTATAGTTAAAATTTTCTTCCATTAATTTTAGGGGGTCTGCCACCCTTCAGATTTTATAAAGGATACAAAAAAGGGGAAGGAAAGCTGATATCGCTTTGATATTTTAGTAGGCTACATGTTGTAGAATGGGCTCCAATGCACCACAATACCACCACCACCACACCACAACACAGCGACTACACAACACTTTCATTGCACCACAACACTACCACTACAGCACAACACAGCGACTACTGTACACAACACTTTCATTGCACCACAACACCACCATTACAGCACAACACCGTGACAGGACAGCATCACCATTGCACCACAACACCACCACCACACTTCAACACCACCACTACACCACAACACCACTACTGCACCACAACACCACAACTACACCACAACACCAGTACTCACCACAACACCACCACTACACCACTACTGCACCACCACACCACCACAATACCAGAACACAGTCGAAATGCAATACCAGCACAAGTCCACCAGTACACCACAACACCAATATAACAACAACACAGTACTAGAATAAAAACCGCAACACCACTATAGAATAATACCGGCACACTGCAACACCACCACTACACAAACCACGACTACATCACAACACCGTAACTACATCGCAGCACAACATCAGCAAAACATCACAACATCATAACATCAGAATAGCACCACACTAAAACACCACCACTATTACACCACACCACAACACCTGTCATAAACACTTCGGTCGGACAACACCAGGAGGAACAGGTATGCATCTTTCTCTCTCTCTCTCTCTCTCTCTCTCTCTCTCTCTCTCTCTCTCTCTCTCACCACATAGAAAATGGATAGTCATGTTTACATCTCTCTCTCTCTCTCTCTCTCTCACACACACACACACACACACACACACACACACACACACACACACACACACCGCCCCTGTAAAATGTCAAAAGGTCACGATCGAATATTTTGCAAAGACAGGTAACAGTGATGCAAGAAAATGTGGTTTGCAGATGAGGGCGACTGACACGACGAATTCGTTGGTAAAGGAAGTTTGTTGTGTAAAAAAAGAAATCAGATATTGGGAGGTCCACATATTGCCCTTCCTTGTACATTTTTGTGTGTTGCAGGAAGGGCCCAGTCTGCCTATGTGGGTGAGAAAGAATGTTATTTATGCGGGTTGACTGACGCTGCAATGACAAGTTACAAATATTTATTATGAAGGACCAGTGATTATCAGTTATTTACACGCAAGGTAGACTTTATAAACGCTGTCTGTGCTGTCACCACAAAGCATGATAACTGGCAAGAAGGGCGCAGTATATTGTACGATCCACTGTTTATTCAAGGAAAGGTTTAATTGTGAAAAAGAAGAATGAGCATCATGGTCATTACTCATTCGTGTAAAGATATAGTTAGATAGGTAAGAACACACACACACACACACACACACACACTCACTCTACAGGAGGAAAATTGCGGGCATCTTAGTTAATGGACAGTCATCACAGCGTGGAGTGGCCGATACCAGCCCGAGTCAATCCAGCAGACCAACCAGCGCCCCGGATATGGCCACTACCTCGCCTCAACTCACCCCAGCAGCTGCCTCTACCTTACTATTTCTTCAGTGATGCATAACACTCTCAGGCTGTTATGACTCACCAGCAGACCACACAGTGCCTCATCTTTCCCCCATCGTACCTCATCCTCCGTTGTCTACCCAGCAACTCCTCTACATTATTGATTGTCTTGGCATATATTTAACACTCAGACCCCATAGATAGCATTCATCAGCTTCCAGGAAAAGCCCACCAACAGGCCTCATCGTACCTCACAAGTTATTTCCGTCTCATAACCTGTCTTGGATACTATGATTCATGATCGCATGAGTCATTCCAGTAGACCGGCCAGCACCCGGGACACCCTCACTCCTACGCCTCATTTCACCACGACAACTTCTACCTTATTGTCTGTCGTGACTGATGCTTCTGTCTTCCTGATGAATGAACAATGGTTGGAAATTAGTTTGGGAGTTTTATTACCCCTTCAGTAACAATACTTCATTTATAATGCATATTGCATTCTAGCTTACGCCAGGCGATCTTATATGGTTAGTAATTTTTTCCTTTTTAGAACATTTCAATACTTTCAGTTTGTGACAAACGTAGGTATTAATCCGGCCAAAGTCGGTCTACGTTATTCAGCTGTATGAGAGCGTCTATTGCTGTAGAAAGATGTAAATTGTCCATTATGACCATTCAAACTGAAGAGCAACTTCTTTTACCCCTCCTTTACAACTGCCCATCTGCCAGGTGTATGTGCAGGGCATTTATAAAGAAGTATGCTAGACAAGACAAAGTACAGATGGATAGACATGTAAGGTGGAGCCTGGATTTCCGGAGCTTGAATGATGTGTGAATGAGTATGTGGCTCAGGTCATTGGGTATGCGTTTGATATTTCACCCACTTTCTTACTTTGTTTGTCCTTGATTCTAGATCTTACCTCACCTTTAATTAGATTAAAAATATCAGGATGATGAAGGTGATCATTGTACTGTACATTGTACAATGATAGTGTTAATGTTTTTTCTTGACTCAACGAAGCTATTTCATGCAGCCTTGGAAGGATGACTTAGATTATAATGATTATGTGATGGAAACAGTCGCCAACAATTTTTTTTTTTTCATTATTGCATTTGCTTTAAAGATTCACCACTGCCACAAATTTTCAGTCACCGCCAGAAGGACCTTTTGGATCGAAGGGGTTATTTCGTCTGGAGACTGTTTTCTCGATTTGGCTGAAGCGTTGGACTTCGTGATGAGTCGGTGAGTTCTTGGGTCGGTATCACTGACCTTCTGAATATGCTGATGTTCCTTTCTATTTAATAATATCAGCCGCACTATGTGGACTAAGATTCAGAGAGCTACCAAATTATATAACTTAGGGTTGATCTCTCCTACTGAAAGGGATTAAGTAAGATTATACCTAACCTCTACAGTTCTAAAAGCTTAACCTGAATAATATAATAAGGAGACAGCGATTAAAAAAAAAAAAAAAAAAAAAAAAAAACGAGACATCTGCGTGCTAAATGGATTTAAATTGAGATGGCGAAGGAAAAGGCATACACCAGTTTTCAACTGTCCTTTATGAAAAAACCCAGTTGGTGGATAAAATGTATCTTCTATTCCTGCCTCACTGCTGAATTCACCTTGTAAACTGATGTATAAGCATACCACATCAAAAGGTCGCAACAATTCCATAAATAACCCCTGGATATTGAGTACTTGAATATAGCCCTACTTTCATGATATGGGCATTGGAGTTTAGATGTAACTGTTTGGTGGGAGAAGTTTCTAAGCCATTCATTGTAAGCCTTATCTCAAACCGGAAAAACAAAAACCAGTTTTAAAAATGTACTGCAAAGAACACCATCACATTAAGAGATTTAATCCTTTCAACACGATGGTGTACTTTTATAATTTATTCTTGCACCATTAGACGATTTCTTTAGTTTAGGAGAGACCTCATGCAGTGAAGGAGCTAATGATGACTGTATCTTGCTGAATGAAGCCGCCTGGAAGTATTACGAACGAAATATAAATGCTATACTTCGGCTGAACGGGTTAGGCAGGTGATGTACAACTTTTTATTTAGGTTCAAGTTTATATGTGATCTGACCAACATATGCCACGCTTTCATTGCTCCATAAAAATGATAAGTACGCACATTGTAGTTCACGGCAACACGGAAAAATATCATTGGAACACATACTAGCGTGTGCTGCAACAGGATGGACTAAAACAAACCGCGTGAGAGCGATTAGGATTCAATTGCTTTGACATGACCCGTCGCTCCTGTTTCCCTTCATAACATTGGAAATTTTAAGGCGCAGCGGAGTGTGTGCGTGACTCCTTGTCGTGTTGTTACTCGGGAGGGGCTCATCGCCGCAGAGGAGGGGTTGGGGTTGAATGGTGGTTATGATGAGGTGAAAGGAGGGAGAGGGGGAGAGGGAAGGGGAAGGAATGGGATGTGGGAGTGAGATGAGGGGAAGGAGATGAGAGGTAATAGCAAGAGAAGGAATGAAGAGGGAACGAGGAAATGGCAAAGAGGTTAGGAAGAGACGAGGAATAATATAAGGAATGCAGAGTAGGGGAAGGAGGTGAGATGAAAATGGGAAAGGATGAAGAGAAGACAAGGGAATGCTGGCATGAGAAGCGTAAACGAAGGGAGAGTATATAGCAAAAAGGGAAAGGAGGAGGATGTAGCCGTTGGTGTAGACTCCACTTAATTCCACAGCTGACCACCAAATAATGTTCCCGCGGAATAGTCTCTGCTGCCACAGTGCCGCCGAGATTGGCGGTGATGAGCTTGTGAACAGGTGCAAGGTAGCGTGGAGGTGAATCAGAAAAAATGGAGCAGGTGTGTTCCTCCCTCTTTATTGTGCCACAGAAAAGTACAACGGTGACAAGAGAGAACAACGAAATAGAGCGTCTCTCTCTGACGAGAGCTAAGAGTTGTCTGGTGCCTCTCACTACCCAGCCCTGAGAACCAGGACAGATCAGCAAATTAAGATATGCCACATCTCTTAGACGTATGGAGATACGTACATGAGTAGGTGTGAGTTACAACTCTGCCATGCATATCATACATCTCAGTAAGGCAGTATTAATTGGATATAGTGTATTAACACACACATATATATATTTCTCCAAGACTTAAACATATGCAGAATTTATATCCTTCTCTAACCTTCCTTCACTCTCCCTGTGTATGTCTGAAAATGCTAGCCTTAGCGCGTCTGGCCTCTCATCTCTCTCCCACACCACACTCACAGTGAAGTTGTATTTGGACATTCATCTCAACACTACAATACATTTTCATTAAATATGAATAAACACACTTACGTATATATGTATAAATAGCGTGAGACATAACCCATTGTGGAAGTGATGCCGTGACCAGAACAAGGATAGCGTGAGGCATGAGACAGTAAAAGGAGGAGACAGTGGCGTGGGAGGGGAAGAATAAAGGGAGAGAAAAAGGGAATGGTAAGAGGAGGAAAGATGGTGCGACGAAATGGCAAAGACAGGAAAAGTGCGGGGAGAGGCAGAAAAGGGTGTGGTCATGGCGAGATGAAAGGAGACGGGGGTGGCATGGAAGAGGAAGATGAGTGGGGGAGGATGGGGATATAGGAATGTGTAAACAGGGATGAAGGGAGAAAGAAATAGCCACCAATAGACGGAGGGAGAGAGAGAAGGGAATGGCAAAGAGAGGAGTGTAGGAGTATGAGGAAGGGGGACAAATGAATAATACAGAAGAGGGTGGAAGGGAAGGAAGAAACGAGAGGAGAGAGGAAGGGAGAGGGGAAAGGAAATATCAGGAGGAGTAGGCGGAGGGGAAACGAAATGACAAACGTTCAAGTGAAGGAAAGAAGGGCTGGCAAAGAGAGGATTAGGGCTGGGAGAGATACAATGTGGTGATAAGAGGAGATGAAGGAGAGAACAGCATAACTATAGAGAGAGAGGGGGTAAGAAAAAAGTGGCAAGAGGGAAAGGGAAAAGGGGAAGGATATAGGAAGAGCTGGGAGGAAGAAGTGAGGAAATGGTAAGAGCAACAGGTTGGAGAAGAATGGAGTGTGGGGACATGAGGTAGCGAAGGGGTGCAAGGGAAAAGTATGAGAGAGGGAGGGAGGTGAGGATATGGCAAGAGGAAGAATGAGTGAAGGTTGATATGGCAAGGGTAGGGGAAAGGAGGGTAACAAGAAATGAAAGAGTGGAAGGGAGAAAAAGGAGAAGGAAAACGTGAGAGAGAGGGAGAGGGGACAGCGGAGTGGCAGGTGAAGGAAAAATGAAAAGAGACTGACAAGAAGAGGAGGGAATATGGAAGCGGCAAGTGAACAGAGGGGGAGAGGGAAATTGGAAACTTGAGAGAGTGGGGGGCATGGCAGAGGGGAGGAGGAGACCTGGAAACGGCAAGAGTGGGAGGAGGGGAAGGAGGAAGAGGATATTAGCGAACTACAAGAACAGGAGGCAGAGAACTGAGGGAATGAACAAGGGAGGACTGCGGACACGGGCGAGGGCAATAGGAAGTGGATGGACAAAGGCAGGGAAAACGAGGAAGTGGGCGAGGACATGAGAGGAGAGGATGAGTCTGGAACACAGGCATGAAGTGAGTGGGGGGTGGAAGAGACAAAGATGAAAGGCAGGACAGATGTATCGGCTTGTAGGAATTCCATTACCGGTCACTGATATATCAGCTTATTGGAACCCCACAGCTGATCACCAATTTATATATCAGCTTAGACGTGACTGCACTGTTGCACTGTTCCAAACAAGGTTATTAAGATATAACGTTCTGCCTGGTCGAAGTCACTTCCGGCTGACACTCTCCACCAAATATCTTCTCACGGACTGGAGATGGTGGGAATAGGTGTAGATCCTGTTGAAGGAATGGTGGGTGGGTAGCGTGTGCAGGTGACTGAAAACTGAGTAGATTTATTTCTCTTTATTGGCCACAGAAAGATGTAACTGCGACACAGAGAGAGCCCAGAGTAAATACGCCCCTCTCGTTTGAATGATAAGTGCGTTCTGCTATAGCTGGCCGGCTTCCCCGCTGGGAGTGGTCCTGAGGTCAGCATAAATCAGAGGTGCCAAACTCCACAGACAACTGAGATTTATACATGAATAGAAGCATCACAACTTTGCCATGCACATTATACACCTCAATAAAGTAGTATTGATTACATTAAATTATACCAATAGGGTATATGTTTTCCCCCAAGACTTAACATATATACAATTCATATTTCTCTATCGCCTTCCCTTACTCTCGTTGTTTATGATAGAAAATGCTGGGCTTTGCAAGTCTGGTCGCTCATACGTTCCCATGCCACACTTTACAGTATGATGGTGTTTGGTTGATTATCATCACACTATATTACACTCTTTATTCATGTTAAACAATTTTTATGTAATATGTAAAAATAGTGTAAGACTACAACTCATCATAGAAACGATGTCCGGCACCAGAACACAGAACGACTGGAGGAAAACGAAAGTGGATGAAAAGAGATGATGAAGAGCATGGACAGTGGAATGAGAGGGGGAGTGAGAGAAAGCGCAGACAGGGATAGAGCAGGCGGAGTGGGCGGGGACATGGTACCATATTCACAGCAAACTGTGCCTTAGATATGCATATAATTACTGATTTGTATACCCATTACATAAATAATAAAAAAATCATTTCGGGAACATCGTGAGGCTGTACATTGCACCAAGCACTACATTCAGTATGTTATTTATAGAAGGAGACTGAAACAAAAGCACTGTAAAATGTCATTATATACTGTTTATATACTTAGTCATCACACCCATGGATTTTAGTGTAGTTACTGCCTAATTTGACAGACTGCCAGACCATTCAAAATATGCTGAGTATGAAATTGTCGATGTTCTTCACTCGTCTGGGGGCAATTTGTGATCGAACTTTTCTTACCTGTACAAGTTCATATTGTGTTGTTCAGCCCAACACAAACAAAGGTCATTACAGTCCTTCATCCGGAACTTCTTAAGCTCTATTGTGAGTAAGGGGGGGGGTGAATAAAAACTGACATCAAAGAAGGCAGGCAAAAGAAAAAATGACACAGCGCTGGATTTTGCAGCTTCCCTTTGTGACTGGTGAGTGGTTTCTGTCATTGCGAAACAGAATTATTTCGTCATGAGTGATGTGTTGTTCACACTGTACCTATACCTATTAGTGCTGTGAAAAGGAAAATAAGCGGAGAACTGATGTCGAAGATATTTACCGTACGTTTTTGATCGATTGTTTGGTTTGGTCAGTTTTTGTCCCTGCTATCGAAAATTGGCTTTCGAAGCTCCTGAGGGGGAAAATGGGTGCTGTGATGACCTTCCTTTGCGAAGGACTAAACAAGTGCGTAACTGCAAGAAAAGCTTAAGATAACATATGACCTTTAGACTAGTAAAGAACGCCGTCAATGCATATTTTGCATGCCCTGATAAATTGTCTGAAAACATGCCAAATTGTCCAATACTTGTAATAAAAGTGGTGGTTAGGATGACATAAGGAATAATGGACAATAATAATAAGTCAAACTGCAATATTCTTAATTTCATTCTCCTTACAAGGAAAAACAATATATTATTTGTCCTGCATGGTGCAATGATGGGGTTCATGATTACAGTCAGAATAACTGACTCAACGATATTTATACCCGTGCTTGCGGAGCCAGCATTATGTCTTACTCTGTGTGCGTCTGTGTGTGTGTGTGTGTGTGTAAATATATATATATATATATATATATATATATATATATATATATATATATATATATATATATATATTTATAATGTGTGTGTGTGTGTGTGTGTGTGTGTGTGTGTGTGTGTGTGTGTGTGTGTGTGTGTGTGTGTGCGCGCGCGCATTATAGAATAATATGCATGAGACAAATGTGCAAGGTCGGAAGAAAACGCCCGTAACATTAGAAGAGATGGATACAAGGACAGTGTAATGAATCTAGGAGAGATGCTCAATACTTAGGAACAAAAAGAGTATAATACTGAGAATACAGCAAAGAGTTGTATAATGAGGGTCTTAACTCTTATTTTGATTTCCAGGCTGGCAAGTGAGCTGATGATATTATAAACGTTAATTATTTAAAGAAGGCAGGGAGTGTTGGTGAAAAATATGAGAAGAATGATAGAAAGATGTTGATTGTGAAAACGTAAAAATAAATAAGACTGTAAACGAGGAAACACTGGTAAGGAAACACAAAGGACATTAGGAGGGGAAAATATGATTGTTTGGTTTTTAAAGAAAGCATGGGGAACTGTCGCTTAAGCTGAATTAAAAATTTAAACACACACACACACACACACACACACACACACACACACACACACACACACACACACACACACACACACACACACACACACACAGCTCTTTCTAAACTTATAATATATGCCAGGGAGGATGGCAGGGCCTGAATTGGGGGTATGAAGCAATCCAAATGTAAAGCAAAAAGGAACAACATCAGGGGAACAAAAGAAAACGACGAAAATAAAGAGAATGCGAAAAATAAACAAACAGGTATATTACAGAGAAGGGAAAGAGTATTGAAGGTAAATGGTGAAGGAGGAGAGAGTAAATGGAGGTGGGAGGTGGGGAATGCAGCGTTAAGGGGGGAGAAGGAATGTGTGTGTGTGTGTGTGTGAGAGAGAGAGAGAGAGAGAGAGAATGTTTGTGCATTACTTTATAGTACATAAATGCGAGTATTTACTGTATATCTGTGTGAGTGTTTCAAAATACTTGTGTGTGTGTGTGTGTGTGTGTGTGTGTGTGTGTGTGTATGTGTGTGTGTGTGTGTGTGTGTGTGTGTGTGTGTGTGTGTGTGTGTGTGTGCAAGTAGCAGGTGAATGTGATGCCGGAAGGAGTGTGTGTGGGCGTTCAAGGTGGCAGCACTCAGGAGGGGAAGGGGTTCACCCACATTCCTGGAAACACCACCGTCTCCCCGCACGACATCGGACATGACTCTCCACCAATAATCTTAGACCTTCCTTAGTGGTTCATTCTCCGCGCTCGCTTTCCACCATGGCTATTACATTTAGGATCCTGTGGAAATTTTTGCGTCACATTTTTCAGATTTTCAACCAAGCTACTTGTACCTCGGGGCTTGCTAATCTGTAGGTATTTCTTTTACGTAAAGTACGTTTCCAAGAAAGTAATTTTATATCTTGCTTTTTTTTTTTTTTTGTCATTCCCAAAGCTCTGTACCTCCTAACTGTGATATTTGCGAAACTATGGAAATGTTTTGCACACCTTTTTCTGTTTTAAGTTGTCATCCTAATTGTATAAAATTAATACTTTTCGAGCCAGCAATTTTATGATTATTTATTATGTTGATATGTCACTTGTTTATGCTTCCAACTGGGCTTCCATACCCCAAGGCTTGGAAAAATATGATTTTGGTGACACTAGTAAATATAATTATGGTTAGTATATGAGATAGCTAGGGAGGCTGGAATTAGCGCTGCGATATTTTAAGATCATTAATACAAGAGAAACAGAGAGTCTGTGTTGGTGATAATCTGCTTGGAGATTTTGTTAATAGATTAATTATTTTGCCGGGAGATTTTCTTATCCTTACGAGTGACCTCTGGCAGCAAAAAGGTTAATGAAGGCTGTATCTAACTCTTTGAGTTTGATAATATACCCTAAAGTGAATAAAGTTATGTAGATTCAGCAAGAACAAAACAACAGATACGTCATTACACCGAAGTTAACTAGCTGTTAAGCATAAAAACTCGAGCACTGTACGCAGGTAGCGCAAAGCGACTCCTGTTACAGTGTGAGCGAATCATAGGAGTCTCACATTCGGGACAACTCCAGCATTGTATTTCAGCAGACGGCGGGCGATATTGATCAGGTGAAAGTGAATAAGAGGAACCTGAGATTATTTGGAAGGTGAGTATTATCGGGAAGGACGGGAGAGTGTGTTTCAGATTAGGGTAGTAAGGTATCAGCCTCTTCATTGCGAGAAGTTTATTGTAACCCCTTCAGCCTTATGGCAAATTTTTGTATTTAAACTTTGCCACTACCAGATGATTTTGCTCGACTTTGGTAGGAGCTGTCTGGTAGCGAAGGGAGTTAATGACGACTGTATCAACGATCTGCAATTCGATATGTCAATACAGGAGGAAATATAATCGTTGTGAGGAAACAGGATGAAGCATGGCAAAACATTACCGGATTTAGTGGGTTAATATCAATAATATCATCTCTTGGTGGCAAACTTTAATAAAAATTCGTCACCGCCCTAATCTTTTTAATGCTTTTTCACTCCTCACTACCAGGGCACTTTCCCAACTTGGATAAAATCGCTTGGTGGTTGCTGGGGTGAAATAATACCCCCCTGTAGCATGGGAGTCATGATGTTACCCGGTATCTTATTTTGTGACACGGGAAACAGGGAGGCTAGAGTGTGTGTGTGTGTGTGTGTGTGTGTGTGTGTGTGTGTGTGTGTGTGTGTGTGTGTGTGTGTGTGTGTTTAAAAGCAGTATTTAAAAAAAAGATAAATTTAAATACGTATTTGAATACGTTTGTACTAAAATGTTCATATTTGTAAATATTATTTTCTCTGTGCATATGAATATGATTATATAAATACATAGAATTTGTTTGTTTTAATTAAATATAGTAATATGAAAAATTACTACATATAGATATTGAGAGAGAGAGAGAGAGAGAGAGAGAGAGACGTGGGGGGAAGGGGGGAATCAAGAGGTTGGAAGGAAGACGAGGGGTGTGGAGAGGAAAGGGAGAGTTTGACGGAAGCCAGAGGTGGGAATGGACGAGAGAGACGTGAAGAGAGACAAGAGGGTTTTGAGGGAGGAAGAGAGGTGTGCAGTGAGTTGAGGTGTTTAGAGGTTGTCGAG